>NW_024731697.1:0-48784 GCF_018991925.1 Homarus americanus | reverse complement strand
TAACAATACCCATCGTAACTACATAGTCATCAACCATCATCACTACATATACTACCAACCATCATCACTACATATATCACAACCCATTGTCACTACATAAACATCAACCAACATCACTACATATAACACCAACCATCATACCTACATATATCACCACCCATCGTCACTACATATAACACAACCCATCGTCACTTCATTATCATCAACCATCATCACTACATATAACACCAACCATCGTCAGTACATATAACACAACCCATCGTCAATACATATAACACCCATCCTCACTACATATAACACCAACCATCATCACTACATATAACACCACCCATCGTCACTACATATAACACAACTAACATCACTACATATAACACCAACCATCATCACTACATGTAACACAACCCATCATCACTACGTAAACATCAACCATCATCACTACATATAACCCCAACCATCATCACTCCATATAACACAACCCATTGTCACTATATAAACATCAACCATCATCACTACATAAACACCACCATCATACCTACATATAACACCACCCATCACTACATTTAACACAACCCATCGTCACTACATAAACATCAAAAATCATCACTACATATAACACAACATATCGTCACTACATAAACATCAACCATCATCACTACATATAACACCAACCATCATCACTACACGCTTCCCGCCCGTCGTCACCGCTGAGCAGTTAACCATCATCGCCTACATATAGCACCACCCATTGTTGCTACATAACACAACCCATCGTCACCACATATAACGCAACCCATCGTCGCCACTGAAATAACGCAACCATCCATCTACATAACACAACCCATCGTCACTACATAAACATCAACCATCATCACTACATATAACATCAACCATCATCACTACATATAACACAACCCATCGTCACTACATATAACACCATCCATCATCACTACATATAACATCAACCATCATCACTACATATAACACAACCCATTGTCACTACATAAACATCAACCATCATCACTACATATAACACCAACCATCATACCTACATATATCACCACCCATCGTCACTACATATAACACAACCCATCGTCACTACATAATCATCAACCATCATCACTACATATAACACCAACCATCATCACTACATACAAAACAACCTATCGTCACTACATAAACATCATCCATTATCACTACATATAACACCAACCATCATCACTACATATAACACCAACCATCGTCACTACATATAACACAACCCATCATCACTACATATAACACCAACCATCATACTTACATATAACACCACCCATCGTCACTACATATAACACAACCCATCGGCACTACATAAACAACAACCATCATCACTGCATATAATACAACCCATCATCACTACATAAACATCAACCATCATCACTACATATAACACCAACCATCATCAGTACATATAACACAACCCATCGTCAATACATATAACACCATCCATCATCACTACATATTACACCAACCATCATCACTACATATAACACAACCCATTGTCACTGCATAAACATCAACCATCATCACTACATATAACACCAACAATCATACCTACATATATCACAACCCATCGTCACTACATATAACAATACCCATCGTAACTACATAGTCAACAACCATCATCACTACATATACTACCAACCATCATCACTACATATAACACAACCCATTGTCACTACATAAACATCAACCAACATCACTACATATAACACCAACCATCATACCTACATATATCACCACCCATCGTCACTACATATAACACAACCCATCGTCACTTCATAATCATCAACCATCATCACTACATATAACACCAACCATCATCAGTACATATAACACAACCCATCGTCAATACATATAACACCCATCATCACTACATATAACACCAACCATCATCACTACATATAACACCACCCATCGTCACTACATATAACACAACTAACATCACTACATATAACACCAACCATCATCGCTACATGTAACACAACCCATCATCACTACGTAAACATCAACCATCATCACTACATATAACCCCAACCATCATCACTCCATATAACACAACCCATTGTCACTACATAAACATCAACCATCATCACTACATAAACACCACCATCATACCTACATATAACACCACCCATCACTACATATAACACAACCCATCGTCACTACATAAACATCAACCTTCATCACTACATATAACACAACATATCCTCACTACATAAACATCAACCATCATCACTACATATAACACCAACCATCATCACTACATATAACCCCACGCATCGTCACTACATAAACATCAACTATCATCACTACATATAACACAACCCATTGTCACTACATAAACATCAACCATCATCACTACATATAACACCAACCATCATCACTACATGTAACACAACCCATCATCACTACGTAAACATCAACCATCATCACTACATATAACACCAACCATCATCATCACTCCACATATAACACAACCCATTGTCACTACACCAAGCATCAACCATCATCACTACATATAACTTTTCAACCATCATCACTACATATAACACCACCCATCGTCACTACATATAACACAACCCATAATCACTACATATAACACAAACAATCGTCACTACATATATTACCAACCATCATCACTACATATAACACAACCCATCGTCACTACATAAACATCAACCATCATCACTACATATAACACCAACCATCATCAGTACATATAACACAACCGATCGTCACTACATATAACATCATCCATCATCACTACATATAACATCAACCATCATCACTACATATAACACAACCCATTGTCACTACATAAACATCAACCATCATCACTACATATAACACCAACCGTCATACCTACATATATCACCACCCATCGTCACTACATATAACACAACCCATCGTCACTACATAATCATCAACCATCATCACTACATATAACACCAACCATCATCACTACATACAACACAACCTATCGTCAATACATAAACATCAACCATCATCACTACATATAACACCAATTATCATCACTACATGTAACACCACCCATCCTCACTACATATAACACAACCCATCATCACTACATATAACACCAACCATCATACCTACATATAACACCACCCATCGTCACTACATTTAACACAACCCATCGTCACTACATATAACACCAACCATCATCACTACATATAACACAACCCATCGTCACTACATATAACACCATCCGTCATCACTACATATAACACCAACCAGCATCACTACATATAACACAACCCATTGTCACTACATAAACATCAACCATCATCATCTACATGTAACACCAACCATCATCAGTACATATAACACAACCCATCATCACTACATATAACACCACCAACCATCACTACATATAACGCACCCATTATCACTTACATAAACATCAACCATCATCACTACATATAACACCAACCATCATCACTACATGTAACACAACCCATCATCACTACGTAAACATCAACCATCATCACTACATATAACACCAACCATCATCACTACATATAACACCACCCATCGTCACTACATATAACACAACCCATCGTCACTACATAAACATCAACCATCATCACTACATATAACACCAACCATCATCACTACATATAACACAACCCATCGTCTCTACATAAACATCAACCATCATCACTACATCAACACCAACCATCATACCTACATATAACACCACCCATCACTACATATAACACAACCCATCGTCACTACATAAACATCAACCATCATTACTACATATAACACAACATATCGTCACTACATAAACATCAACCATCATCACTACATATAACACCAACCATCATCACTACATATAACACAACCCATTGTCACTACATAAACATCAACCAACATCACTACATATAACACCATCCATCATACCTACATATATCACCACCCATCGTCACTACATATAACACAACCCATCGTCACTTCATTATCATCAACCATCATCACTACATATAACACCAACCATCATCAGTACATATAACACAACCCATCGTCAATACATATAACACCCATCCTCACTACATATAACACCAACCATCATCACTACATATAACACCACCCATCGTCACTACATATAACACAACTAACATCACTACATATAACACCAACCATCATCACTACATGTAACACAACCCATCATCACTATGTAAACATCAACCATCATCACTACATATAAACCCAACCATCATCACTCCATATAACACAACCCATTGCCACTACATAAACATCAACCATCATCACTACATAAACACCACCATCATACCTACATATAACACCACCCATCACTACATATAACACAACCCATCGTCACTACATAAACATAAAAAATCATCACTACATATAACACAACATATCGTCACTACATAAACATCAACCATCATCACTACATATAACACCAACCATCATCACTACATATAACCCCACCCATCGTCACTACATAAACATCAACCATCATCACTACATATAACGCAACCCATCGTCACTACATAAACATCAACCATCATCACTACATATTACACCAACCATCATCACTACATGTATCACAACCCATCATCACTACGTAAACATCAACCATCATCACTACATATAACACCAACCATCATCACTCCATATAACACAACCCATTGTCAATACATAAACATGAACCATCATCACTACATATAACACCAACCATCATACCTACATATATCACCACCCATCGTCACTACATATAACACAACCCATCGTCACTACATACACATCAACCATCATCACTACATATAACACCAACCATCATCACTACATATAACACCACCCATCGTCACTACATATAACATCAACCATCATCACTACATATAACACCAACCATCATCACTACATATAACACAACCCATCGTCTCTACATAAACATCAACCATCATCACTACATAAACACCAACCATAATACCTACATATAACACCACCCATCACTACATATAGCACAACATATCGTCACTACATAAATATCAACCATCATCACTACATATAACACCAACCATCATCACTACATATAACCCCACCCATCGTCCCTACATAAACATCAACCTTCATCACTACATAGAACACAACCCATCGTTACTACATAAACATCAACCATCATCACTACATATAACACCAACCATCATCACTACATGTAACACAACCCATCATCACTATGTAAACATTCATCACTACATATCACACCAACCATCATCACTCCATATAACACAACCCATTGTCACTACATAAACATCAACCATCATCACTACATATACCACCAACCATCATACCTACATATATCACCACCCATCGTCACTACATATAACACAACCCATCGTCACTACATAAACATCAACCATCATCACTACATATAACACCAACCATCATACCTACATATATCACCACCCATCGCCACTACATATAACACAACCCATCGTCACTACATAAACATCAACCATCATCACTACATATAACACCAACCATCCTCACTACATATAACACCACCCATCGTCACTACATATAACACAACCCATCATCACTACATATAACACAAACAATCGTCACTACATATAACACCAACCATCATCACTACATATAACACAACCCATCGTCACTACATAAACATCAACCATCATCACTACATATAACACCAACCATCATCAGTACATATAACACAACCGATCGTCACTACATATAACACCATCCATCATCACTACATATAACATCAACCATCATCACTACATATAACACAACCCATTGTCACTACATAAACATCAACCATCATCACTACATATAACACCAACCATCATACCTACATATATCACCACCCATCGTCACTACATATAACACAACCCATCGTCACTACATAATCATCAACCATCATCACTACATATAACACCAACCATCATCACTACATACAACACAACCTATCGTCACTACATAAACATCAACCATCATCACTACATATAACACCAATTATCATCACTACATATAACACCACCCATCCTCACTACATATAACACAACCCATCATCACTACATATAACACCAACCATCATACCTACATATAACACCACCCATCGTCACTACATTTAACACAACCCATCGTCACTACATATAACACCAACCATCATCACTACATATAACACAACCCATCGTCACTACATATAACACCATCCGTCATCACTACATATAACACCAACCAGCATCACTACATATAACACAACCCATTGTCACTACATAAACATCAACCATCATCATCTACATGTAACACCAACCATCATCAGTACATATAACACAACCCATCATCACTACATATAACACCACCAACCATCACTACATATAACGCACCCATTATCACTTACATAAACATCAACCATCATCACTACATATAACACCAACCATCATCACTACATGTAACACAACCCATCATCACTACGTAAACATCAACCATCATCACTACATATAACACCAACCATCATCACTACATATAACACCACCCATCGTCACTACATATAACACAACCCATCGTCACTACATAAACATCAACCATCATCACTACATATAACACCAACCATCATCACTACATATAACACAACCCATCGTCTCTACATAAACATCAACCATCATCACTACATCAACACCAACCATCATACCTACATATAACACCACCCATCACTACATATAACACAACCCATCGTCACTACATAAACATCAACCATCATTACTACATATAACACAACATATCGTCACTACATAAACATCAACCATCATCACTACATATAACACCAACCATCATCACTACATATAACCCCACCCATCGTCACTACATAAACATTAACCATCATCACTACATATAGCACAACCCATCGTCACTACATAAACATCAACCATCATCACTACATATAACACCAACCATCATCACTACATGTAACACAACCCATCATCACTACGTAAACATTCATCGCTACATATAACACCAACCATCATCACTCCAAATAACACAACCCATTGTCACTACATAAACATCAACCATCATCACTACATATACCACCAACCATCATACCTACATATATCACCACCCATCGTCACTACATATAACACAACCCATCGTCACTACAAAAACATCAACCATCATCACTACATATAACACCAACCATCATCACTATATATAACACAACCCATCGTCACTACATATAACACAATCCATCATCACTACATATAACACAAACCATCACACTACATATAACACGCCCATCATCACTACAAAAACATCAACCATCATCACTACATATAACACCAACCATCATTAGTCCATATAACACAACCCATTGTCACTACATAAACATGAACCATCATCACTACATATAACACCAACCATCATACCTACATATATCACCACCCATCGTCACTACATATAACACAACCCATCGTCACTACATAAACATCAACCATCATCACTACATATAACACCAACCATCATCAGTCCATATAACACAACCCATTGTCACTACATAAACATGAACCATCATCACAACATATAACACCAACCATCATACCTACATATAACACCACCCATCGTCACTACATATAACATCAACCATCATCACTACATATAACACCAACCATCATCACTACATATAACACAACCCATCGACTCTACATAAACATCAACCATCATCACTACATAAACACCAACCATCATACCTACATATAACACCACCCATCACTACATATAACACAACCCATCGTCACTACATAAACATCAACCATCATCACTACATATAACACAACATATCGTCACTACATAAACATCAACCATCATCACTACATATAACACCAACCATCATCACTACATATAACCCCACCCATCGTCACTACATAAACATTAACCATCATCACTACATATAGCACAACCCATCGTCACTATATAAACATCAACCATTATCACTACATATAACACCAACCATCATCACTACATGTAACACAACCCATCATCACTACATAAACATTCATCACTACATATAACACCAACCATCATCACTCCATATAACACAACCCATCATCACTACGTAAATATCAACCATCATCACTACATATAACACCAACCCTCATCACTCCATATAACACAACCCATTGTCACTACATTAACATGAACCATCATTACTACTTATAACACCAACCATCATACCTACATATATCACCACCATCGTCACTACATGTAACACAACCCATTGTCACTACATAAACATCAACCATCATCACTACATATAACACCAACCATCATCACTACATATAACACCACCCATCGTCACTACATATAACACAAACCATCATCACTACATATAACACCACCCATCATCACTACATTTAACACAACCCATCGTCACTACATATAACACAACCTATCGTTAATACAAATAACACCATCCATCATCACTACATATAACACCAACCATAATCACTACATATATCACCACCCATCGTCACTACATATAACACAACCCATCGTCACTACATAAACATCAACCATCATCACTACATATAACACCAACCATCATCACTACATGTATCACAACCCATCATCACTACGTAACGTCATCAACCATCACCATCATCACTACATATAACACCAACCATCATACCTACATATAACACCACCATCGTCCATATAACACAACCCATGTCACTACATATAACACCAACCATCATCAACTCACTTATATAACACAACCCATCGTCACTACATAAACATCAACCATCATCACTACATATAACACCAACCATCATCAGTACATATAACACAACCCATCGTCACTACATATAACACCATCCATCATCAGTACATTACCACCAACCATCATCACTACATGTAACACAATCCATCATCACTACGTAAACATCAACCATCATCACTACATATAACACCAACCATCATCACTGCATATACTGATCAACCATCATACCCATATAACAATTTCACCCATCACTACAGTGATTTAACAAAACCTGTCGCTCACATATAACACAACCTATCGTTGGCCATATAATAACACCATCCATCATCACTACATATAACACCAACCATAATCACTACATATAACACCACCCATCGTCACTACATATAACACAACCCATCGTCACTACATAAATATCAACCATTATCACTACATATAACACCAACCATCATCACTACATGTATCACAACCCATCATCACTACGTAAACATCAACCATCATCACTACATATAACACCAACCATCATCACTCCATATAACACAACCCATTGTCACTACATAAACATCAACCATCATCACTACATATACCACCAACCATCATACCTACATATATCACCACCCATCGTCACTACATATAACACAACCCATCGTCACTACATAAACATCAACGATCATCACTACATATAACACCAACCATCATTACTACATATAACACCACCCATTGTTACTACATATAACACAACCCATCATCACTACATATAACACAACCCATCGTCACTACAAATAACACCAACCATCATCACTACATATAACACAACCCATCGTCACTACATAAACATCAACCATCATCACTACATATAACACCAACCATCATCAGTACATATAACACAACCCATCGTCACTACATATAACACCATCCATCATCACTACATATAACATCAACCATCATCACTACATATAACACAACCCATTGTCACTACATAAACATCAACCATCATCACTACATATAACACCAACCATCATACCTACATATATCACCACCCATCGTCACTACATATAACACAACCCAACGTCACTACATAATCATCAACCATCATCACTACATATAACGCCAACCATCATCACTACATACAACACAACCTATCGTCACTACATAAACATCATCCATCATCTCTACATATAACACCAACCATCATCACTACATATAACACCACCCATCGTCACTACATATAACACAACTAACATCACTACATATAACACCAACCATCATACCTACATATAACACCACCCATCGTCACTACATATAACACAACCCATCGGCACTACATAAACAACAACCATCATCACTACATATAACACAACCCATCATCACTACATAAACATCAACCATCATCACTACATATAACACCAACCATCATCAGTACATATAACACAACCCATTGTCAATACATATAACACCCATCATCACTACATATAACACCAACCATCATCACTACATATAACACAACCCATTGTCACTGCATAAACATCAACCATCATCACTACATATAACACCAACAATCATACCTACATATATCACAACCCATCGTCACTACATATAACAATACCCATCGTAACTACATAGTCATCAACCATCATCACTACATATACTACCAACCATCATCACTACATATATCACAACCCATTGTCACTACATAAACATCAACCAACATCACTACATATAACACCAACCATCATACCTACATATATCACCACCCATCGTCACTACATATAACACAACCCATCGTCACTTCATTATCATCAACCATCATCACTACATATAACACCAACCATCATCAGTACATATAACACAACCCATCGTCAATACATATAACACCCATCCTCACTACATATAACACCAACCATCATCACTACATATAACACCACCCATCGTCACTACATATAACACAACTAACATCACTACATATAACACCAACCATCATCACTACATGTAACACAACCCATCATCACTACGTAAACATCAACCATCATCACTACATATAACCCCAACCATCATCACTCCATATAACACAACCCATTGCCACTACATAAACATCAACCATCATCACTACATAAACACCACCATCATACCTACATATAACACCACCCATCACTACATATAACACAACCCATCGTCACTACATAAACATCAACCTTCATCACTACATATAACACAACATATCCTCACTACATAAACATCAACCATCATCACTACATATAACACCAACCATCATCACTACATATAACACCAACCATCATCACTACATATAACCCCACGCATCGTCACTACATAAACATCAACTATCAACACTACATATAACACAACCCATTGTCACTACATAAACATCAACCATCATCACTACATATAACACCAACCATCATCACTACATGTAACACAACCCATCATCACTACGTAAACATCAACCATCATCACTACATATAACACCAACCATCATCACTCCATATAACACAACCCATTGTCACTACATAAACATCAACCATCATCACTACATATAACACCAACCATCATACCTACATATATCACCACCCATCGCCACTACATATAACACAACCCATCGTCACTACATAAACATCAACCATCATCACTACATATAACACCAACCATCCTCACTACATATAACACCACCCATCGTCACTACATATAACACAACCCATCATCACTACATATAACACAAACAATCGTCACTACATATAACACCAACCATCATCACTACATATAACACAACCCATCGTCACTACATAAACATCAACCATCATCACTACATATAACACCAACCATCATCAGTACATATAACACAACCGATCGTCACTACATATAACACCATCCATCATCACTACATATAACATCAACCATCATCACTACATATAACACAACCCATTATCACTACATAAACATCAACCATCATCACTACATATAACACCAACCATCATACCTACATATATCACCACCCATCGTCACTACATATAACACAACCCATCGTCACTACATAATCATCAACCATCATCACTTGCTAGGCGGAACAACACCCAACCATCATCACTACATACAAATACAAATCATCGTCACTACATAAACATCAACCATCATCACTACATATAACACCAATTATCATCACTACATATAACACCACCCATCCTCACTACATATAACACAACCCATCATCACTACATATAACACCAACCATCATACCTACATATAACACCACCCATCGTCACTACATTTAACACAACCCATCGTCACTACATATAACACCAACCATCATCACTACATATAACACAACCCATCGTCACTACATATAACACCATCCGTCATCACTACATATAACACCAACCAGCATCACTACATATAACACAACTCATTGTCACTACATAAACATCAACCATCATCATCTACATGTAACACCAACCATCATCAGTACATATAACACAACCCATCATCACTACATATAACACCACCAACCATCACTACATATGACGCACCCATTATCACTTACATAAACATCAACCATCATCACTACATATAACACCAACCATCATCACTACATGTAACACAACCCATCATCATTACGTAAACATCAACCATCATCACTACATATACCGCAACCGCCATCATCACTACATATAACACCACCATCGTCTACATATAACACAGCCCATCGTCTACGCCAAAGCATCAGCCATCATCACTACATATAACACCAACCATCGTCACTACATATAACACAACCCATCGTCTCTGCAAGCACATCCGGCCCGACATCACTACATCAGCACCCCCAGCCATCGCGCATACGCCATAGCACACCACATCACTACATATAACACAACCCATCGTCACTACATAAACATAAAAAATCATCACTACATATAACACAACATATCGTCACTACATAAACATCAACCATCATCACTACATATAACACCAACCATCATCACTACATATAACCCCACCCATCGTCACTACATAAACATCAACCATCATCTCTACATATAACGCAACCCATCGTCACTACATAAACATCAACCATCATCACTACATATTACACCAACCATCATCACTACATGTATCACAACCCATCATCACTACGTAAACATCAACCATCATCACTACATATAACACCAACCATCATCACTCCATATAACACAACCCATTGTCACTACATAAACATCAACCATCATCACTACATATAACACCAACCATCATGACTACATATAACACAACCCATCGTCACTACAAAAACATCAACTATCATCACTACATATAACACCACCCATCATCCTCCGCCCATAACACAACCCATTGTCACTTTCATAAGCATCAACCATCATCACTATATAACACCACCCATCGTCACTACATATAACGCAACCCATCATCTACATATAACACAACCCATCGTCACTACATATAACACCAACCATCATTCACTACATAACACAATCCATCGTCACTACGCAATCATCAGCCATCATCACTACATACAACGCAACCCTCATCACTTACGCCTGGCCACAACCTATCGTCACTACATAAACATCAACCATCGTCACTACATATAACACAACCCATCGTCACTACATAAACATCAACCCTCATCACTACATATAACACCAACCATCATCAGTACATATAACACAACCCATCGTCACTGCATATAACACCATCCGTCATCACTACATATAACACCAACCATCATCACTACATATAACACGCCCGATTGTCACTACAAAAACATCAACCATCATCACTACATATAACACCAACCATCATTAGTCCATATAACACAACCCATTGTCACTACATAAACATGAACCATCATCACTACATATAACACCAACCATCATCCCTACATATATCACCACCCATCGTCACTACATATAACACAACCCATCGTCACTACATAAACATCAACCATCATCACTACATATAACACCAACCATCATCAGTCCATATAACACAACCCATTGTCACTACATAAACATGAACCATCATCACTACATATAACACCAACCATCATACCAACATATAACACCACCCATCGTCACTACATATAACATCAACCATCATCACTACATATAACACCAACCATCATCACTACATATAACACAACCCATCGACTTTACATAAACATCAACCATCATCACTACATAAACACCAACCATCATACCTACATATAACACCACCCATCACTACATATAACACAACCCATCGTCACTACATAAACATCAACCATCATCACTACATATAACACAACATATCGTCACTACATAAACATCAACCATCATCACTACATATAACACCAACCATCATCACTACATATAACCCCACCCATCGTCACTACATAAACATTAACCATCATCACTACATATAGCACAACCCATCGTCACTATATAAACATCAACCATCATCACTACATATAACACCAACCATCATCACTCCATATAACACAACCCATTGTCACTACATAAACATCAACCATCATCACTACATATACCACCAACCATCATACTTACATATATCACCACCCATCTTCACTACATATAACACAACACCATCGTCACTACATAAACATCAACCATCATCACTACATATAACACCAACCATCATCACTACATATAACACCACCCATCGTCACTACATATAACACAACCCATCATCACTACATATAACACAACCCATCGTCACTACTTATAACACCAACTATCATCACTACATATAACACAACCCATCGTCACTACATAAACATCAACCATCAATACTACATATAACACCAACCATCATCAGTAAATATAACACAACCCATCGTCACTACATATAACACCATCCATCATCACTACATATAAGATCAACCATCATCACTACATATAACACAACACATTGTCACTACATAAACATCAACCATCATCACTACATATAACAAAAACCATCATACCAACATATATCACCACCCATCGTCATTACATATAACACAATCCATCGTCACTACATAATAATCAACGATCATCACTACATATAACACCAACCATCATCACTCCATGTAACACAACCCATCATCACTACGTAAATATCAACCATCATCACTACATATAACACCAACCATCATCACTCCATATAACACAACCCATTGTCACTACATTAACATGAACCATCATTACTACTTATAACACCAACCATCATACCTACATATATCACCACCCATCGTCACTACATATAACACAACCCATTGTCACTACATAAACATCAACCATCATCACTACATATAACACCAACCATCATCACTACATATAACACCACCCATCGTCACTACATATAACACAAACCATCATCACTACATATAACACCACCCATCATCACTACATTTAACACAACCCATCGTCACTACATATAACACAACCTATCGTTAATACAAATAACACCATCCATCATCACTACATATAACACCAACCATAATCACTACATATATCACCACCCATCGTCACTACATATTACACAACCCATCGTCACTACATAAACATCAACCATCATCACTACATATAACACCAACCATCATCACTACATGTATCACAACCCATCATCACTACGTAAACATCAACCATCATCACAACATATAACACCAACCATCATTACTCCATATAACACAACCCATTGTCACTACATAAACATCAACCATCATCACTACATATAACACCAACCATCATCACTACATATAACACCACCCATCGTCACTATATATAACACAACCCATCATCACTACATATAACACCACCCACCATCACTACATATAACGCATCCCATCATCACTTACATAAACATCAACCATCATCACTACATATAACACCATCCATCATTACTATATATAACACCACCCATCATCACTACATATAACACAACCCATCGTCACTACATATAACATCAACCATCATCACTACATATAACACCACCAATCATCACTACATATAATACAACCCATCGTCTCTACATAAACATCAACCATCACCATTACATAAACACCAACCATCATACCTACATATAACACCACCCATCACTACATTTAACACAACCCATCGTCACTACATAAACATAAAAAATCATCACTACATATAACACAACATATCGTCACTACATAAACATCAACCATCATCACTACATATAACACCATCATCATCACTACACATAACCCCACCCATCGTCACTACATAAACATCAACCATCATCACTACATATAACCTGACCCATCGTCACTACATAAACGCAAAAAATCGTCACTACATATAACACAACCCATCGTTACTACATAAACATCAACCATCATCACTACATATAACACCAACCATCATCAGTACATATAACACCACCCATCGTCACTACATATAACACCATCCATCATTACTACATATAACACCAACCATCATCACTACATGTAACACAACCCATCATCACTACGTAAACATCAACCATCATCACTACATATAACACCAACCATCATCACTCCATATCACACAACCCATTGTCACTACATAAACTTCAACCATCATCACTACATATAACACCAACCATCATACCTACATATATCACCACCCATCGTCACTACATATAACACAACCCATCGTCACTACATAAACATCAACCATCATCACTACATATAACACCAACCATCATCAGTACATATAACACAACCCATCGTCACTACATATAACACCATCCGTCATTACTACATATAACACCAACCATCATCACTACATATAACACAACCCATTGTCACTACATAAATATCAACCATCATCACTACATATAACACCAACCTTTATACCTACATAAATCACCACCCATCGTCACTACATATAACACCAACCATCGTCACCATATAACATCCAGCCATCATCACTACGCGCAACCCATTGTCGCTACGCCTGACATCAGCCATCATCTCGCACATATAACACCAGCCATCATACCCCATATATCACCACCATCGTCACTCACATATAACTTTAAGCCCAACGTCGCACTACGCAATCATCAACCATCGTCACTACATATAACGCAACCATCGTCACTCCGCCACAACACAACCTATCGTCACTACATAAACATCATCCATCATCACTACATATAACACCAACCATCATCACTACATATAACACCACCCATCGTCACTACATATAACACAACTAACATCACTACATATAACACCAACCATCATACCTACATATAACACCACCCATCGTCACTACATATAACACAACCCATCGGCACTACATAAACAACAACCATCATCACTACACATAACACAACCCATCATCACTACATAAACATCAACCATCATCACTACATATAACACCAACCATCATCAGTACATATAACACAACCCATCGTCAATACATATAACACCCATCATCACTACATATAACACCAACCATCATCACTACATATAACACAACCCATTGTCACTGCATAAACATCAACCATCATCACTACATATAACAACAACAATCATACCTACATATATCACAACCCATCGTCACTACATATAACAATACCCATCGTAACTACATAGTCATCAACCATCATCACTACATATACTACCAACCATCATCACTACATATAACACAACCCATTGTCACTACATAAACATCAACCAACATCACTACATATAACACCAACCATCATACCTACATATATCACCACCCATCGTCACTACATATAACACAACCCATCGTCACTTCATAATCATCAACCATCATCACTACATATAACACCAACCATCATCAGTACATATAACACAACCCATCGTCAATACATATAACACCCATCATCACTACATATAACACCAACCATCATCACTACATATAACACCACCCATCGTCACTACATATAACACAACTAACATCACTACATATAACACCAACCATCATCGCTACATGTAACACAACCCATCATCACTACGTAAACATCAACCATCATCACTACATATAACCCCAACCATCATCACTCCATATAACACAACCCATTGTCACTACATAAACATCAACCATCATCACTACATAAACACCACCATCATACCTACATATAACACCACCCATCACTACATATAACACAACCCATCGTCACTACATAAACATCAACCTTCATCACTACATATAACACAACATATCCTCACTACATAAACATCAACCATCATCACTACATATAACACCAACCATCATCACTACATATAACACCAACCATCATCACTACATATAACCCCACGCATCGTCACTACATAAACATCAACTATCAACACTACATATAACACAACCCATTGTCACTACATAAACATCAACCATCATCACTACATATAACACCAACCATCATCACTACATGTAACACAACCCATCATCACTACGTAAACATCAACCATCATCACTACATATAACACCAACCATCATCACTCCATATAACACAACCCATTGTCACTACATAAACATCAACCATCATCACTACATATAACACCAACCATCATCACTACATATAACACCACCCATCGTCACTACATATAACACAACCCATAATCACTACATATAACACAAACAATCGTCACTACATATATTACCAACCATCATCACTACATATAACACAACCCATCGTCACTACATAAACATCAACCATCATCACTACATATAACACCAACCATCATCAGTACATATAACACCAACCATCATCACTACATATAACACAACCCATCGTCACTACATAAACATCATCCATCATCATTACATATAACACCATCCATCATCACTACATATAACACCACCCATCATCACTACATATAACAACCCATCGTCACTACATAAACATCATCCATCATCACTACATATAAAATCAACAATCATCACTACATATAACACCACCCATCATCACTACATATAACACAACCCATCGTCACTACATAAACATCAACCATCATCACTACATATAACACCAACCATCATCACTACATATAACACCAAACATCATCACTACATATAACACAACCCATCGTTACTACATAAACATCATCCATCATCACTACATATAACACTATCCATCATTACTACATATAACACAACCCATCGTCACTATATACAGCACAACCTATCGTCACTACATAAACATCAACCATCATCACTACATATAACACCAACATCATCACTACATATAACACAACCCATCGTCACTACATAAACATCAACCATCATCACTACATATAACACCAACCATCATCACTACATATAACACCACCCATCGTCACTACATATAACACAACCCATCATCACTACATATAACACAAACAATCGTCACTACATATAAAACCAACCATCATCACTACATATAACACAACCCATCGTCACTACATAAACATCAACCATCATCACTACATATAACACCAACCATCATCAGTACATATAACACAACCGATCGTCACTACATATAACACCATCCATCATCACTACATATAACATCAACCATCATCACTACATATAACACAACCCATTGTCACTACATAAACATCAACCATCATCACTACATATAACACCAACCATCATACCTACATATATCACCACCCATCGTCACTACATATAACACAACCCATCGTCACTACATAATCATCAACCATCATCACTACATATAACACCAACCATCACCACTACATACAACACAACCTATCATCACTACATAAACATCAACCATCATCACTACATATAACACCAATTATCATCACTACATATAACACCACCCATCCTCACTACATATAACACAACCCATCATCACTACATATAACACCAACCATCATACCTACATATAACACCACCCATCGTCACTACATTTAACACAACCCATCGTCACTACATATAACACCAACCATCATCACTACATATAACACAACCCATCGTCACTACATATAACACCATCCGTCATCACTACATATAACACCAACCAGCATCACTACATATAACACAACTCATTGTCACTACATAAACATCAACCATCATCATCTACATGTAACACCAACCATCATCAGTACATATAACACAACCCATCATCACTACATATAACACCACCAACCATCACTACATATAACGCACCCATTATCACTTACATAAACATCAACCATCATCACTACATATAACACCAACCATCATCACTACATGTAACACAACCCATCATCACTACGTAAACATCAACCATCATCACTACATATAACACCAACCATCATCACTACATATAACACCACCCATCGTCACTACATATAACACAACCCATCGTCACTACATAAACATCAACCATCATCACTACATATAACACCAACCATCATCACTACATATAACACAACCCATCGTCTCTACATAAACATCAACCATCATCACTACATCAACACCAACCATCATACCTACATATAACACCACCCATCACTACATATAACACAACCCATCGTCACTACATAAACATCAACCATCATTTCTACATATAACACAACATATCGTCACTACATAAACATCAACCATCATTACTACATATAACACCAACCATCATCACTACATATAACCCCACCCATCGTCACTACATAAACATTAACCATCATCACTACATATAGCACAACCCATCGTCACTACATAAACATCAACCATCATCACTACATATAACACCAACCATCATCACTACATGTAACACAACCCATCATCACTACGTAAACATTCATCACTACATATAACACCAACCATCATCAGTCCATATAACACAACCCATTGTCACTACATAAACATCAACCATCATCACTACATATAACACCAACCATCATCACTACATGTAACACAACCCATCATCAGTACGTAAACATCAACCATCATCACTACATATAACACCAACCATCATCACTCCATATAACACAACCCATTGTCACTACATAAACATCAACCATCATCACTACATATAACACCACCCATCGTCACTACATATAACACAACCCATCATCACTACATATAACACAACCCATCGTCACTACATATAACACCAACCATCGTCACTACATATAACACAATCCATCGTCACTACATAATCATCAACCATCATCACTACATACAACACCAACCCTCATCACTACATACAACACAACCTATCGTCACTACATAAACATCAACCATCGTCACTACATATAACACAACCCATCGTCACTACATAAACATCAACCCTCATCACTACATATAACACCAACCATCATCAGTACATATAACACAACCCATCGTCACTGCATATAACACCATCCGTCATCACTACATATAACACCAACTATCATCACTACATATAACACAACCGATTGTCACGACATAAACATCAACCATCATCATTACATATAACACCAACCATCATTAGTCCATATAACACAACCCATTGTCACTACATAAACATGAACCATCATCACTACATATAACACCAACCATCATACCTACATATATCACCACCCATCGTCACTACATATAACACAACCCATCGTCACTACATAAACATCAACCATCATCACTACATATAACACCAACCATCATCAGTCCATATAACACAACCCATTGTCACTACATAAACATGAACCATCATCACTACATATAACACCAACCATCATACCTACATATAACATCACCCATCGTCACTACATATAACATCAACCATCATCACTACATATAACACCAACCATCATCACTACATATAACACAACCCATCGACTCTACATAAACATCAACCATCATCACTACATAAACACCAACCATCATACCTACATATAACACCACCCATCACTACATATAACACAACCCATCGTCACTACATAAACATCAACCATCATCACTACATATAACACAACAAATCGTCACTACATAAACATCAACCATCATCACTACATATAACACCAACCATCATCACTACATATAACCCCACCCATCGTCACTACATAAACATTAACCATCATCACTACATATAGCACAACCCATCGTCACTATATAAACATCAACCATCATCACTAATATAACACCACAACCATCATCACTCCATATAACACAACCCATTGTCACTACATAAACATCAACCATCATCACCACATATACCACCAACCATCATACCTACATATATCACCACCCATCTTCACTATAACACAACACCATCATCAGTACATATAACACAAACCATCGTCACTACATATAACACCATCCATCATCACTACATATAACACCAACCATCATACCTACATATAACACCACCCATCGTCACTACATATAACACAACCCATCGTCACTACATATAACACCAACCATCATCACTACATATAACACAACCCATCTTCCCGACATAAACATCAACCATCATCACTACATATAACACCAACCATCATCAGTACATATAACACAACCCATCGTCACTACATATAACACCATCCATCATCACTACATATAACACCAACCATCATCACTATATATAACACAACCCATTGTCACTACATAAACATCAACCATCATCACTACATATAACACCAACCATCATACCTACATATATCACCACCCATCGTCACTACATATAACACAACCCATCGTCACTACATAATCATCAACCATCGTCACTACATATAACACCAACCATCATCACTACATGTAACACAACCCATCATCACTACATAAACATCAACCATCATTACTACATATAACACCAACCATCATCACTCCATATAACACAACCCATTGTCACTACATAAACATGAACCATCATTACTACATATAACACCAACCATCATACCTACATATATCACCACCCATCGTCACTACATATAACACAACCCATCGTCACTACATAAACATCAACCATCATCACTACATATAACTCCAACCATCATCACTACATATAACACCACCCATCGTCACTACATATAACACAACCCATCATCACTACATATAACACCACCCATCATCACTACATTTAACACAACCCATCGTCACTACATATAACACAACCTATCGTTAATACAAATAACACCATCCATCATCACTACATATAACACCAACCATAATCACTACATATATCACCACCCATCGTCACTACATATTACACAACCCATCGTCACTACATAAACATCAACCATCATCACTACATATAACACCAACCATCATCACTACATGTATCACAACCCATCATCACTACGTAAACATCAACCATCATCACAACATATAACACCAACCATCATTACTCCATATAACACAACCCATTGTCACTACATAAACATCAACCATCATCACTACATATAACACCAACCATCATCACTACATATAACACCACCCATCGTCACTATATATAACACAACCCATCATCACTACATATAACACCACCCACCATCACTACATATAACGCATCCCATCATCACTTACATAAACATCAACCATCATCACTACATATAACACCATCCATCATTACTATATATAACACCACCCATCATCACTACATATAACACAACCCATCGTCACTACATATAACATCAACCATCATCACTACATATAACACCACCAATCATCACTACATATAATACAACCCATCGTCTCTACATAAACATCAACCATCACCATTACATAAACACCAACCATCATACCTACATATAACACCACCCATCACTACATTTAACACAACCCATCGTCACTACATAAACATCAAAAATCATCACTACATATAACACAACATATCGTCACTACATAAACATCAACCATCATCACTACATATAACACCAACCATCATCACTACACATAACCCCACCCATCGTCACTACATAAACATCAACCATCATCACTACATATAACACAAATCGCATCGTCACCAAGGCAAACATAAAAATCATCACTACATATAACACAACATATCACCGTCACTACATAAATGAATCCATCATCACCATATATAACACCATCATCATCAATACCAATATAGCCCCACCCATCAAGTCACTACATAAACATCAAATCAATACCATATATAACACCAACCATCACTACATGTATCACAACCCATCATCACTACGTAAACAACCACCACATATAACACCTCAACCATCAATACTCCATATAACACACAAACCCATTGTTAACAAAACATCAACCATCATCACTAAGATATACCCACCAACCATCATACCCACATATACCCATCGTCACTACATATAACACAACCCATCGTCACTACATAAACATCAACCATCATCACTACACATAACACCACAACCATCACATTACGGCAACACCACCCATTGTTACTACATATAACACAAACCTATCACTACATATAACACACAAACCCATCGTCAACACTTCACAAATAACACCAACCACTCATCAATACATATAACACAACCCATCGTCACTACATAAACATCAACCATCATCACTACATATAACACCGTCAACCATCATCAGTACATATAATACAACCCATCGTCAATACATATAACACCATCCATCATCACTACATAACATCAACCATCATCACTACACATATAACACAACCCATTGGTCACCACATAAACATCAACCATCATCACTACATATAACACCAACCATCATACCTACATATATCACCACCCATCGTCACTACATATAACACAACCCATCGTCACTACATAATCATCAACCATCATCACTACATATAACACCAACCATCATCACTACATACAAAACAACCTATCGTCACTACATAAACATCATCCATTATCACTACATATAACACCAACCATCATCACTACATATAACACCAACCATCGTCACTACATATAACACAACCCATCATCACTACATATAACACCAACCATCATACTTACATATAACACCACCCATCGTCACTACATATAACACAACCCATCGGCACTACATAAACAACAACCATCATCACTGCATATAATACAACCCATCATCACTACATAAACATCAACCATCATCACTACATATAACACCAACCATCATCAGTACATATAACACAACCCATCGTCAATACATATAACACCATCCATCATCACTACATATTACACCAACCATCATCACTACATATAACACAACCCATTGTCACTGCATAAACATCAACCATCATCACTACATATAACACCAACAATCATACCTACATATATCACAACCCATCGTCACTACATATAACAATACCCATCGTAACTACATAGTCAACAACCATCATCACTACATATACTACCAACCATCATCACTACATATAACACAACCCATTGTCACTACATAAACATCAACCAACATCACTACATATAACACCAACCATCATACCTACATATATCACCACCCATCGTCACTACATATAACACAACCCATCGTCACTTCATAATCATCAACCATCATCACTACATATAACACCAACCATCATCAGTACATATAACACAACCCATTACTACATAAACATCAACCATCATCACTACATAAACACCACCATCATACCCACATATAACACCACCCATCACTACATAACACAAACTCCCATCAAGGTCACTACATAAACATCAACCTTCATCACTACATATAACACAACATATCCTCACTACATAAACATCAACCATCATCACTACATATAACACCAACCATCATCACTACATATAACCCCACGCATCGTCACTACATAAACATCAACTATCATCAATACATATAACACAACCCATCGTCACATCATAATCATCAACCACCATCACTACATATAACACCAACCATCATCACTACATGTAACACAACCCATCATCACTACATAAACATCAACCATCATCACTACATATAACACCAACCATCATCACTCCATAAAACCACAACCCATTGTCACTACATAAACATCAACCATCATCACTAAATATGACACCAACCATCATACCTACATATATCACCACCCATCGTCACTACATACAACACAACCCATCGTCACTACATAAACATCAACCATCATCACTACATATAACACCAACCATCATCACTACACATAACACAACCCATCGTCACTACATATAACACCACCCATCATCACTACATATAACACAACCCATCGTCACTACATAAACATCAACCATCATCATTACATATAACACCAACAATCATCAGTACATATAACACAACCCATCGTCACTACATATAACACCATCCATCATCACTACATATAACACCAACCATCATCACTACATGTAACACATCCCATCATCACTACGTAAACATTAACCATCATCACTACATATAACACCAACCATCATCACTCCATATAACACAACCCATTGTCACTACATAAACATCAACCATCATCACTACATATAACACCAACCGACATACCTACATATATCACCACCCATCGTCACTACATATAACACAACCCATCGTCACTACATAAACATCAACCATCATCATAACATATAACACCAACCATCATCACTACATACAACACAACCTATCGTCACTACATAAACAACAACCATCATCACTACATATAACACCAACCATCATCACTACATATAACACCACCCATCGTCACTACATATAACACAACCCACCATCATTACATATAACACCACCCATCATACCTACATGTAACACCACCCATCGTCACTACATATAACACCATCCATCATCACTACATATAACACCAACCATCATCACTACATATAACACAACACATTGTCACTACATAAACATCAACCATCATCACTAAATATAACACCAACCATCATACCTACATATATCACCACCCATCGTCACTACATATAACACAACCCATCGTCACTACATAAACATCAACCATCATCATAACATATAACACCAACCATCATCACTACATACAACACAACCTATCGTCACTACATAAACACCACCCATCGTCACTACATATAACACCATCCATCATCACTACATATAACACCACCCATCGTCGCTACATATAACACAACCCACCATCATTACATATAACACCAACCATCATACCTACATATAACACCACCCATCGTCACTACATATAACACAACCCATCGTCACTACATATAACACAAACCATCATCACTACATATAACACAACCCATCGTCACTACATTAACATCAACCATCATCACTACACATAACACCAACCATCATCAGTACATATAACACAACCCATCGTCACTACATATAACACCATGCATCATCACTACATATAACACCACCCATTATCACTACATATAACACTGCCCTTCGTCACTTACATAAACATCAACCATCATCACTACATATAACACCAACCATCATACCTACATATAAGACCACCCATCGTCACTACATATAACACCAACCATCATCACTACATATAACACTACCTATCGACACTACGTAAACATCAACCATCATCACTACATATAACTCCACCCATCGTCACTGCATATATCACAACTTATCGTCAGTACATATAACACCATCCAGCATCACTACATATAACACCAACCATCATCACTCCATATAACACAACCCATTGTCACTACATAAACATCAACCATCATACTACATATAACACCAACCATCATACACTACATATAACACCACCCATCGTCACTACATATACACCACCCATCGTCACATAAACATCAACCATCATCACCACATATAACACCATCCATCATCACTACTTATAACACCACCCATCGTCACTACATATAACACAACCCATCATCACTACATATAATACCAAATCCATCATCACTACATATAACACAAACCCATCATCACTACATAAACATCAACCATCATCACTACATATAACACCAACCATCATCAGTACATATAACACAACCTATCGTCAATACATATAACACCAAACATCATACCTACATATAACACCACCCATTGTCACTACATATAACACAACCCATCGGCACTACATAAACAACAACCATCATCACTACATATAACACAACCCATCGTCACTACATGAACATCAACCATCATCACTACATATAACACCAACCATCATCACTACATATAACACAACCCATCGTCAATACATATAACACCATCCATCATCACTACATATAACACCAACCATCATCACTACATATAACACAACCCATTGTCACTACATAAACATCAACCATCATCACTACATATAACACCAACAATCATACCTACATATATCACCACCCATCGTCACTACATATAACACAACCCATCGTCACTTCATAATCACCAACCATCATCACTACATATAACACCAATCATCATCACTACATGTAACACAACCCATCATCACGACATAAACATCAACCATCATCACTACATATAACATCAACCATCATCACTCCATATAACACAACCCATTGTCACTACATAAACATCAACCATCATCACTAAATATGACACCAACCATCATACCTACATATATCACCACCCATCGTCACTACATAAAACACAACCCATCGTCACTACATAAACATCAACCATCATCACTACATATAACACCAACCATCATCACTACACATAACACCACCCATCGTCACTACATATAACACAACCCATCATCAGTACATATAACACCAACCATCAACCCTACATATAACACCACCCATCGTCACTACATATAACACAACCCATCGTCACTACATATAACACCACCCATCATCACTACATATAACACAACCCATCGTCACTACATAAACATCAACCATCATCATTACATATAACACCAACCATCATCAGTACATATAACACAACCCATCGTCACTACATATAACACCATCCATCATCACTACATATAACACCAACCATCATCACTACATGTAACACATCCCATCATCACTACGTAAACATTAACCATCATCACTACATATAACACAACCATCATCACTCCATATAACACAACCCATTGTCACTACATAAACATCAACCATCATCACTACATATAACACCAACCATCATACCTACATATATCACCACCCATCGTCACTACATATAACACAACCCATCGTCACTACATAAACATCAACCATCATCATAACATATAACACCAACCATCATCACTACATACAACACAACCTATCGTCACTACATAAACAACAACCATCATCACTACATATAACACCAACCATCATCACTACATATAACACCACCCATCGTCACTACATATAACACAACCCACCATCATTACATATAACACCACCCATCATACCTACATGTAACACCACCCATCGTCACTACATATAACACCATCCATCATCACTACATATAACACCAACCATCATCACTACATATAACACAACACATTGTCACTACATAAACATCAACCATCATCACTAAATATAACACCAACCATCATACCTACATATATCACCACCCATCGTCACTACATATAACACAACCCATCGTCACTACATAAACATCAACCATCATCATAACATATAACACCAACCATCATCACTACATACAACACAACCTATCGTCACTACATAAACACCACCCATCGTCACTACATATAACACCATCCATCATCACTACATATAACACCACCCATCGTCGCTACATATAACACAACCCACCATCATTACATATAACACCAACCATCATACCTACATATAACACCACCCATCGTCACTACATATAACACAACCCATCGTCACTACATATAACACAAACCATCATCACTACATATAACACAACCCATCGTCACTACATTAACATCAACCATCATCACTACACATAACACCAACCATCATCAGTACATATAACACAACCCATCGTCACTACATATAACACCATGCATCATCACTACATATAACACCACCCATTATCACTACATATAACACTGCCCTTCGTCACTTACATAAACATCAACCATCATCACTACATATAACACCAACCATCATACCTACATATAAGACCACCCATCGTCACTACATATAACACCAACCATCATCACTACATATAACACTACCTATCGACACTACGTAAACATCAACCATCATCACTACATATAACTCCACCCATCGTCACTGCATATATCACAACTTATCGTCAGTACATATAACACCATCCAGCATCACTACATATAACACCAACCATCATCACTCCATATAACACAACCCATTGTCACTACATAAACATCAACCATCATACCTACATATAACACCAACCATCATCACTACATATAACACCACCCATCGTCACTACATATAACACAACCCATCATCACTACATATAACACCAACCATCATAACTACATATAACACCACCCATCGTCACTAAATGTAACACAACCCATCGTCACTCCATATAACACTAACCATCATCACTACATATAACACAACCCATCGTCACTACATAAACATCAACCATCATCACTACATATAATATCAACCATCATCACTACATATAACACCAAGCATTATCACTATATATAACACAACCCATTGTAACTAAATGAACATCAACCATCATCACTACATATAATACCAACCATCATACCTACATATATCACCACCCATCGTCACTAGATATAACACAACCCATCGTCACTACATAATCATCAACCATCATCACTACATATAAACACCAGCCATCATCACTACATACAACACAGGCTATAGATCACTGCATAGGCAGCATCAGCGTATGCCATATAGCACCACCCATCATCACTACATATAACTCAACCCATTGCCCCTACATAAACATCAACCATCATCACTACATATAACACCAACCATCATCACTACATATAACACCACCCATTATCACTACTTATAACATTGCCCTTCGTCACTTACATAAACATCAACCATCATCACTACATATAACACCAACCATCATACCTACATATAACACCACCCATCGTCACTACATATAACACAACCCATCGTCACTACATATAACACCAACCATCATCACTACATATAACACAACCTATAGTCACTACATAAACTTCAACCATCATCACTACATATAGCTCCACCCATCGTCACTACATATAACACAACTTATCGTCACTACATATAACACCATCCATCATCACTACATATAACACCAACCATCATCAGTACATATAACACAACCTATCGTCACTACATATAACACCATCCATCATCACTACATATAACACCACCCATCATCACTCCATATAACACAACCCATCGATACTACATATAACACAACCTATCGTTAATACATATAACACCATCCATCATCACTACATATAACCCCAACCATAATCACTACATATAACACCACCTATCGTCACTACATATAACACAACCCATCGTCACTACATAAACATCAACCATCATCACTACATGTAACACCAACCATCGTCAGTACATATAACACAACCCATCATCACTACATATAACACCACCCACCATCACTACATAAAACGCAACCCATCATCACTTACATAGGCGTGTCATCGCTATGTGTAGCGCCGTCGTCGTTGCTATATGTAGCACCGGCCGTCGTCGCTGCATATGGCACATTGCATCGTCACTGCATATGGCATCAGCCATCGTCGCTGCATATAGCACCAGCCGCCGATCACTGCATATGTAGCACGGCCCGTCGTCACTCTGCATGATATCGGCCATCGTCACTGCATATGGCACGGCAGATCGTCGCTGCATAGGCATCAGCCATCAATCACTGCATATAGCACCAGCCATCATCACTACATATGGCCACGCGTCGTCACTGCATAAGCATCAACCATCATCACCATATAACACCACCCATCATCACTCCATATAACACAACCCATCGACTGCTACATATAGCACAACGCCCATCGTTGTACATATAGCACCATCCATCATCACTTTACATGTAACAACCAGCCATGATCTTTCTACGCCATGAAGCACTTACCTATGGTCACTGCATATAAACATGACCCGTCGTCCGCTGCATAGGCATCAGCCATCGTCACTTTACGTAGCCAGCACCAGCCGTCGATCAGTTGCATATAGCCTGACCCATCATCACTACATATAACACCACCCACCATCACTACATAAAACGCAACCCATCATCACTTACATAAACATCAACCATCATCACTATATATAACACCATCCATCATTACTATATATAACACCAACCATCATCACTACATATAACACAACCCATCGTCACTACATATAACATCAACCATCATCACTACATATAACACCAACCATAATCACTACATATAACACAACCCATCGTCTCTACATAAATATCAACCATCATCACTACATATAACACAACAAATCGTCACTACATAAACATCAACCATCATCACTACATATAACACCAACCATCATCACTACATATAACCCCACGCATCGTCTTTCGCATAGGCAATCGTTAAATCATGCTACATATACCACAACCCATCGTCACTACATAAACATCAACCATCATCACTACATATAACACCAACCATCATCACTACATGTATCACAACCCATCATCACTACGTAAACATCAACCATCATCACTACATATAACACCAACCATCATCACTCCATATAACACAACCCATTGTCACTACATAAACATCAACCATCATCACTACATATACCACCAACCATCATACCTACATATATCACCACCCATCGTCACTACATATAACACAACCCATCGTTACTACATAAACATCAACCATCATCACTACATATAACACCAACCATCATCAGTACATATAACACAACCCATCGTCACTACATATAACACCATCCATCATTACTACATATAACACCAACCATCATCACTACATGTAACACAACCCAACATCACTACGTAAACATCAACCATCATCACTACATATAACACCAACCATCATCACTCCATATAACACAACCCATTGTCACCACATAAACATGAACCATCATCACTACATATAACACCAACCATCATACCTACATATACACCACCCATCGTCACTACATATAACACAACCCATCGTCACTACATAAACATCAACCATCATCACTACATATAACACCATCCATCATCACTACATATAACACCACCCATCATCACTACGTATAACAACCCATCGTCACTCCATAAACATCATCCATCATCACTACATATTAAATCAACCAACATCACTACATATAACACAACCCAGCGTCCCTACATAAACATCAACCAACATCACTACATAAATCACCAACCATCATCACTGCATATAACACCAAACATCATCACTACATATAACACAACCCATCGTCACTACGTAAACATCAACCATCATCACTACATATAACACCAACCATCATCACTACATATAACACCAACCATCACCACTACATATAACACAACCCATCGTCACTATATAAACATCAACCATCATCACTACATACAATACCAACCATTCATCACTACATATTACACCAAACATCATCACTACATATAACACAACCCATCGTCACTACATAAACATCAACCATCATCACTACATATAAAACCAACCATCATCACTACATATAACACCAACAATCATACCTACATATATCACCACCCATCGTCACTACATATAACACAACCCATCGTCACTACATAATCATCAACCATCATCACTACATATAACACCAACCATCATCACTACATACAACACAACCTATCGTCACTACATAAACATCAACCATCATCACTACATATAACACAACCCATTGTCACTACATAAACATCAACCATCATCACTACATATAACACCAACCATCATACCTACATATATCACCACCCATCGTCACTACATATAACACAACCCAACGTCACTACATAATCATCAACCATCATCACTACATATAACACCAACCATCATCACTCCATACAACACAACCTATCGTCACTACATAAACATCATCCATCATCACTACATATAACACCAACCATCATCACTACATATAACACCACCCATCGTCACTACATATAACACAACTAACATCACTACATATAACACCAACCATCATACCTACATATAACACCACCCATCGTCACTACATATAACACAACCCATCGGCACTACATAAACAACAACCATCATCACTACACATAACACAACCCATCATCACTACATAAACATCAACCATCATCACTACATATAACACCAACCATCATCAGTACATATAACACAACCCATCGTCAATACATATAACACCCATCATCACTACATATAACACCAACCATCATCACTACATATAACACAACCCATTGTCACTGCATAAACATCAACCATCATCACTACATATAACACCAACAATCATACCTACATATATCACAACCCATCGTCACTACATATAACAATACCCATCGTAACTACATAGTCAACAACCATCATCACTACATATACTACCAACCATCATCACTACATATAACACAACCCATTGTCACTACATAAACATCAACCAACATCACTACATATAACACCAACCATCATACCTACATATATCACCACCCATCGTCACTACATATAACACAACCCATCGTCACTTCATAATCATCAACCATCATCACTACATATAACACCAACCATCATCAGTACATATAACACAACCCATCGTCAATACATATAACACCCATCATCACTACATATAACACCAACCATCATCACTACATATAACACCACCCATCGTCACTACATATAACACAACTAACATCACTACATATAACACCAACCATCATCACTACATGTAACACAACCCATCATCACTACGTAAACATCAACCATCATCACTACATATAACCCCAACCATCATCACTCCATATAACACAACCCATTGTCACTACATAAACATCAACCATCATCACTACATAAACACCACCATCATACCTACATATAACACCACCCATCACTACATATAACACAACCCATCGTCACTACATAAACATCAACCTTCATCACTACATATAACACAACATATCCTCACTACATAAACATCAACCATCATCACTACATATAACACCAACCATCATCACTACATATAACCCCACGCATCGTCACTACATAAACATCAACTATTATCACTACATATAACACAACCCATTGTCACTACATAAACATCAACCATCATCACTACATATAACACCAACCATCATCACTACATGTAACACAACCCATCATCACTACGTAAACATCAACCATCATCACTACATATAACACCAACCATCATCACTCCATATAACACAACCCATTGTCACTACATAAACATCAACCATCATCACTACATATAACACCAACCATCATCACTACATATAACACCACCCATCGTCACTTCATATAACACAACCCATCATCACTACATATAACACCACCCACCATCACTACATATAACGCAACCCATCATCACTTACATAAACATCAACCATCATCACTACATATAACACCATCATCATTACTATATATAACACCAACCATCATCACTACATATAACACAACCCATCGTCACTACATATAACATCAACCATCATCACTACATATAACACCAACCATCATCACTACATATAATACAACCCATCATCTCTACATAAACATCAACCATCACCACTACATAAACACCAACCATCATACCTACATATAACACCACCCATCACTACATATAACACAACCCATCGTCACTACATAAACATAAAAAATCATCACTACATATAACACAACATATCGTCAGTACATAAACATCAAACATCATCACTACATATAACACCAACCATCATCACTACATATAACCCCACCCATCGTCACTACATAAACATCAACCATCATCACTACATAATAATTCAACATCACTATATGTATCACAACCCATCATCATGTAAACATCAACCATCATCACTACATATAACACCAACCATCAACACTCCATATAACACAACCCATTGTTACTACATAAAACATCAACCATCATCACTACATACCACCAACCATCATACCTATATACTACCACCCGAATGTCACTTTACATATAACATGGAACCCATCGTCACTATATAAACATCAACCATCATCACTACATATAACACCAACCATCATTATTATATATAATAATTCACCCATTGTTACTATATATAACATAAACCTATCATCATATAATATAAATCGACGTCACTACAACACCAACCATCATCAATATAATACAAACCTATCGTCATTATATACATATAACACCAACTATTACTAGTATATATAACATAACCTATCGTCACTATATATAACACCATCCATCATCACTACATATAATACCAACTATCATCACTACATATAATACAACCCATTGTCACTACATAAACATCAACCATCACTATATACATAACACTAACCATCATACTCCATATATCACTTCACCCATCGTCAATATATATAACATACAACCCAACGTCATCACATAAACATCAACCATCATCACTACATATAACACCAACCATCATACCTACATATATCACAACCTATCGTCACTACATAAACATCATCCATCATCACTACATATAACACCAACCATCATCACTACATATAACACCACCCATCGTCACTACATATAACACAACCCATCATCACTACATATAACACCAACCATCATACCTACATATAACACCACCCATCGTCATTACATATAACACAACCCATCGGCATTACATAAACAACAACCATCATCACTACATATATCACAACCCATTATCACTACATAAACATCAACCATCATCACTACATATAACACCAACCATCATCAGTACATATAACACAACCCATCGTCAATACATATAACACCATCCATCATCACTACATATAACACCAACCATCATCACTACATATAACACAACCCATTGTCACTGCATAAACATCAACCATCATCACTACATATAACACCAACAATCATACCTACATATATCACAACCCATCGTCATTACATATAACAATACCCATCGTAACTACATAGTCATCAACCATCATCACTACATATAACACCAACCATCATCACTACATATAACACAACCCATCGTCACTACATATAACACAACCCATCATCACTACATATAACACCAACCATCATACCTACATATAACACCACCCATCGTCATTACATATAACACAACCCATCGGCACTACAAAAACAACAACCATCATCACTACATATAACACAACCCATCATCACTACATAAACATCAACCATCATCACTACATATAACACCCATCAACACTAAGATATAACAATCAACCATCATCACTACATATAACACCACCCATCGTCACCACATATAACACAACTAACATCACTACATACAACACCAACCATCATCACATGTAACACAACCCATCATCACTACGCAAACATCAAACCATCATCACTACATATAACCCCAAACTATCATCACTCCATATAAACACAAACCCATTGTCACCACATATAAACAATCAAACCATCATCAATACATAAACACCACCATCATAGCCCAAGCATATAACAATTCACCCATCACTACATATAACACAAACCCATCGTCACTACAAACATCAACCTTCATCACTACATATAACACAACATATCCCTCACCACATAAACATCAACCATCATCACTACATACGTCAACCATCATCACTACATATAACACCAACCATAATCACTACATATATCACCACCCATCGTCACTACATATTACACAACCCATCGTCACTACATAAACATCAACCATCATCACTACATATAACACCAACCATCATCACTACATGTATCACAACCCATCATCACTACGTAAACATCAACCATCATCACAACATATAACACCAACCATCATCACTCCATATAACACAACCCATTGTCACTACATAAACATCAACCATCATCACTACATATAACACCAACCATCATCACTACATATAACACCACCCATCGTCACTACATATAACACAACCCATCATCACTACATATAACACAAACAATCGTCACTACATATAAAACCAACCATCATCACTACATATAACACAACCCATCGTCACTACATAAACATCAACCATCATCACTACATATAACACCAACCATCATCAGTACATATAACACAACCGATCGTCACTACATATAACACCATCCATCATCACTACATATAACATCAACCATCATCACTACATATAACACAACCCATTGTCACTACATAAACATCAACCATCATCACTACATATAACACCAACCGTCATACCTACATATATCACCACCCATCGTCACTACATATAACACAACCCATCGTCACTACATAATCATCAACCATCATCACTACATATAACACCAACCATCATCACTACATACAACACAACCTATCGTCAATACATAAACATCAACCATCATCACTACATATAACACCAATTATCATCACTACATGTAACACCACCCATCCTCACTACATATAACACAACCCATCATCACTACATATAACACCAACCATCATACCTACATATAACACCACCCATCGTCACTACATTTAACACAACCCATCGTCACTACATATAACACCAACCATCATCACTACATATAACACAACCCATCGTCACTACATATAACACCATCCGTCATCACTACATATAACACCAACCAGCATCACTACATATAACACAACCCATTGTCACTACATAAACATCAACCATCATCATCTACATGTAACACCAACCATCATCAGTACATATAACACAACCCATCATCACTACATATAACACCACCAACCATCACTACATATAACGCACCCATTATCACTTACATAAACATCAACCATCATCACTACATATAACACCAACCATCATCACTACATGTAACACAACCCATCATCACTACGTAAACATCAACCATCATCACTACATATAACACCAACCATCATCACTACATATAACACCACCCATCGTCACTACATATAACACAACCCATCGTCACTACATAAACATCAACCATCATCACTACATATAACACCAACCATCATCACTACATATAACACCACCCATCGTCACTACATAAACATCAACCATCACTACCACATCAACAACCATCATAACACCACATATAAACTTACCCATCACATAGTAACACAAATCATCGTCATTAAGGCAAATGACAACCATCACATTACATATAACACAACATATCGTCACTACAAACAATCAACCAATATCACTACATATAACACCAACCATCATCACTACATATAACACAAGTTCCATTGTCACTACATAAACATCAACCAACATCACCAGCATATAACACCAACCATCATGCCCATATAAATAACACCCATCGTCACTACATATAACACAAACCATCGTCACTTCATTATTTACCAACCAACCATCATCACTGTTATTATAACACCATCCATCATTACTACATATAACACAACCCATCGTCACTACATATAACACAAACCATCATCACTACATATAACACAACCCATCTTCACTACATATAACACAAACCATCATCACTACATATAACACAACCCATCGTCACTACATAAACATCAACCATCATCACTACATATAACACCAACAATCATCACTGTATATAACAACCCATCGTCACTACATAAACATCAACCATCATCACTACATATAACACAACCCATCGTCACTACATAAACATCAACCATCATCACTACATATAACACCAACCATCATCAGTACATATAACACAACCCATCGTCACTACATATAACACCATAAGTCATCACTACATATAACACCAACCATCATCACTACATATAACACAACACCATTGTCACTACATAAACATCAACCATCATCACTACATGTAACACCAACCATCATCAGTACATATAACACAACCCATCATCACTACATATAACACCACCCACCATCACTACATATAATGCAACCCATTATCACTTACATAAACATCAACCATCATCACTAAATATAACACCAACCATCATCACTACATGTAACACAACCCATCATCACTACGTAAACATCAACCATCATCACTACATATAACACCAACCATCATCACTCCATATAATACAACCCATTGTCACTACATAAACATGAACCATCATCACTACATATAACACCAACCATCATACCTACATATATCACCACCCATCGTCACTACATATAACACAACCCATCGTCACTACATAAACATCAACCATCATCACTACATATAACACCAACCATCATCACTACATATAAGACCACCCATCGTCACTACATATAACATCAACCATCATCACTACATATAACACCAACCATCATCACTACATATAACACAACCCATCGTCTCTACATAAACATCAACCATCATCACTACATAAACACCAACCATAATACCTACATATAACACCACCCATCAATACATATAGCACAACATATCGTCACTACATAAATATCAACCATCATCACTACATATAACACCAACCATCATCACTACATATAACCCCACCCATCGTCCCTACATAAACATCAACCTTCTTCACTACATATAACACAACCCATCGTTACTACATAAACATCAACCATCATCACTACATATAACACCAACCATCATCACTACATGCAACACAACCCATCATCACTATGTAAACATTCATCACTACATATAACACCAACCATCATCACTCCATATAACACAACCCATTGTCACTACATAAACATCAACCATCATCACTACATATACCACCAACCATCATACCTACATATATCACCACCCATCGTCACTACATATAACACAACCCATCGTTACTACATAAACATCAACCATCATCACTACATATAACACCAACCATCATCAGTACATATAACACAACCCATCGTCACTACATATAACACCATCCATCATTACTACATATAACACCAACCATCATCACTACATGTAACACAACCCATCATCACTACGTAAACATCAACCATCATCACTACATATAACACCAACCATCATCACTCCATATCACACAACCCATTGTCACTACATAAACTTCAACCATCATCACTACATATAACACCAACCATCATACCTACATATATCACCACCCATCGTCACTACATATAACACAACCCATCGTCACTACATAAACATCAACCATCATCACTACATATAACACCAACCATCATCACTACATATAACACCACCCATCGTCACTACATATAACACAACCCATCACTACATATAACACCAACCATCATAATTCCATATAACACCACCCATCGTCACTACATATAACACAACCCATCGTCACTCCATATAACCCCAACCATCATCACTACATATAATATCAACCATCATCACTACATATAACACCAAGCATTATCACTATATATAACACAACCCATTGTCACTACATAAACATCAACCATCATCACTATATATAATACCAACCATCATACCTACATATATCACCACCCATCGTCACTAGATATAACACAACCCATCGTCACTACATAATCATCAACCATCATCACTACATATAACACCAACCATCATCACTACATACAACACAACTTATCGTCACTACATAAACATCAACCATCATCAATACATATAACACCAACCATCATACCTACATATATCACCACCCATCGGCACTACATAAACAACAACCATCATCACTACATATAACACAACCCATCGTCACTACATAAACATCAACCATCATCAATACATATAACACCAACCATCATACCTACATATATCACCACCCATCGGCACTACATAAACAACAACCATCATCACTACATATAACACAACCCATCGTCACTACATAATCATCAACCATTATCACTACATATAACACCAACCATCATCAGTACATATAACACAACCCATCGTCACTACATATAACACCATCCATCATCACTACATATAACACCACCCATCATCACTACATATAACACAACACATTGTCACTTCATAATCATCAACCATCATCACTACATATAACACCAACCATCATCACTACATATAACACCACCCATCGTCACTACATATAATACAACCAATCATCACTACATATAACACCAACCATCATACCTACATATAACACCACCCATTGTCACTACATATAACACAACCCATCGTCACTACATATAACACTAACCATCATCACTACATATAACACAACCCTTCGTCACTACATAAACATCAACCATCATCACTACACTTAACACCAACCATCATCAGTACATATAACACAACCCATCGTCACTACATATAACACCATGCATCATCACTACATATAAAACCACCCATTATCACTACATATAACACTGCCCTTCGTCACTTACATAAATATCAACCATCATCACTACATATAACACCAACCATAATACCTACATATAAGACCACCCATCGTCACTACATATAACACAAACCCATCGTCACTACATATAAAACCAACCATCATCACTACATATAACACAACCTATCGTCACTACATAAACATCAACCATCATCACTACATATAACTCCACCCATCGTCACTATATATAACACAACTTATGGTCACTACATATAACACCATCCATCATCATTACATATAACACCAACCATCATCAGTACATATTACACAACCTATCGTCACTACATATAACACCATCCATCATCACTACATATAACACCAACCATCATACCTTCATATAACACCACCCATCGTCACTACATATAACACCATCCATCATCACTACATATAACACCAACCATCATCACTATATATAACACAACCCATTGTCACTACATAAACATCAACCATCATCACTACATATAACACCAACCATCATACCTACATATATCACCACCCATCGTCACTACATATAACACAACCCATCGTCACTACATAATCATCAACCATCATCACTACATTTAACACCAACCATCATCACTACATACAACACAAGCTATCCTCACTACATAAACATCAACCATCATCACTACATATAACACCAACCATCATCACTACATATAACTCAACACATTGTCCCTACATAAACATCAACCATCATCACTACATATAACACCAACCATCATCACTACATATAACACCACCCATTATCACTACATATAACACTGCCCTTCGTCACTTACGTAAACATCAACCATCATCACTACATATGACACCAACCATCATACCTACATATAACACCACCCATCGTCACTACATATAACACCAACCATCATCACTACATATAACACAACCTATCGTCACTACATAAACTTCAACCATCATCACTACATATAACTTCACCCATCGTCACTACATATAACACAACTTATCGTCACTACATATAACACCATCCATCATCACTGCATATAACACCAACCATCATCAGTACATATAACACAACCTATCGTCACTACATATAACACCATCCATCATCACTACATATAACACCACCCATCATCACTACATATAACACAATCCATCGACACTACATATAACACAACCTATCGTTAATACATATAACACCATCCATCATCACTACATATAACACCAACCATAATCACTACATATAACACCACCCATCGTCACTACATATAACACAACCCATCGTCAATACATAAACATCAACCATCATCACTACATGTAACACCAACCATCGTCAGTACATATAACACAACCCTTCATCACTACATATAACACCACCAACCATCACTACATATAACACAACCCATCATCACTTACATAAACATCAACCATCATCACTACATATAACACCATCCATCATTACTATATATAACACCAACCATCATCACTACATATAATACAACCCATCGTCACTACATATAACATCAACCATCATCCCTACATATAACACCAACCATAATCACTACATATAACACAACCCATTGTCCCTACATAAACATCAACCATCATCACTACATATAACACCAACCATCATCAGTAAATATAACACAACCCATCGTAACTACATATAACACCATCCATCATCACTACATATAAGATCAACCACCTCACTACATATAACACAACCCATTGTCACTACATAAACAACAACCATCATCACTACATATAACATAAACCATCATACCTACATATATCACCACCCATCGTCACTACATATAACACAATCCATCGTCACTACATAATAATCAACAATCATCACTACATATAACACCAACCATCATCACTCCATGTAACACAACCCATCATCACTACATAAATATCAACCATCATCACTACATATAACACCAACCATCATCAGTAAATATAACACAACCCATCGTAACTACATATAACACCATCCATCATCACTACATATAAGATCAACCACCTCACTACATATAACACAACCCATTGTCACTACATAAACAACAACCATCATCACTACATATAACATAAACCATCATACCTACATATATCACCACCCATCGTCACTACATATAACACCACCCATCGTCACATATAACACAACCCATCATCACTACATATAACACCACCCATCATCACTACATATAACACAACCCATCGTCACTACATATAACACAACCTATCGTTAATACAAATAACACCATCCATCATCACTACATATAACACCAACCATAATCACTACATATATCACCACCCATCGTCACTACATATATCACAACCCATCATCACTACGTAAACATCAACCATCTCTCACTACATATAACACCAACCATCATCACTCCATATAACACAACCCATTGTCACTACATAAACATCAACCATCATCACTACATATAACACCAACCATCATCACTACATATAACACCACCCATCGTCACTTCATATAACACAACCCATCATCACTACATATAACACCACCCACCATCACTACATATAACGCAACCCATCATCACTTACATAAACATCAACCATCATCACTACATATAACACCATCATCATTACTATATATAACACCAACCATCATCACTACATATAACACAACCCATCGTCACTACATATAACATCAACCATCATCACTACATATAACACCAACCATCATCACTACATATAATACAACCCATCATCTCTACATAAACATCAACCATCACCACTACATAAACACCAACCATCATACCTACATATAACACCACCCATCACTACATATAACACAACCCATCGTCACTACATAAACATAAAAAATCATCACTACATATAACACAACATATCGTCACTACATAAACATCAACCATCATCACTACATATAACACCAACCATCATCACTACATATAACCCCACCCATCGTCACTACATAAACATCAACCATCATCACTACATATAACGCAACCCATCGTCACTACATAAACATCAACCATCATCACTACATATTACACCAACCATCATCACTACATGTATCACAACCCATCATCACTACGTAAACATCAACCATCATCACTACATATAACACCAACCATCATCACTCCATATAACACAACCCATTGTCACTACATAAACATCAACCATCATCACTACATATACCACCAACCATCATACCTACATATATCACCACCCATCGTCACTACATATAACACAACCCATCGTCACTACATAAACATCAACGATCATCACTACATATAACACCAACCATCATCACTACATATAACACCACCCATTGTCACTACATATAACACAACCCATCATCACTACATATAACACAACCCATCGTCACTACAAATAACACCAACCATCATCACTACATATAACACAACCCATCGTCACTACATAAACATCAACCATCATCACTACATATAACACCAACCATCATCAGTACATATAACACAACCATCGTCACTACATATAACACCATCCATCATCACTACATATAACATCAACCATCATCACTACATATAACACAACCCATTGTCACTACATAAACATCAACCATCATCACTACATATAACACCAACCATCATACCTACATATATCACCACCCATCGTCACTACATATAACACAACCCAACGTCACTACATAATCATCAACCATCATCACTACATATAACACCAACCATCATCACTACATACAACACAACCTATCGTCACTACATAAACATCATCCATCATCACTACATATAACACCAACCATCATCACTACATATAACACCACCCATCGTCACTACATATAACACAACTAACATCACTACATATAACACCAACCATCATACCTACATATAACACCACCCATCGTCACTACATATAACACAACCCATCGGCACTACATAAACAACAACCATCATCACTACACATAACACAACCCATCATCACTACATAAACATCAACCATCATCACTACATATAACACCAACCATCATCAGTACATATAACACAACCCATCGTCAATACATATAACACCCATCATCACTACATATAACACCAACCATCATCACTACATATAACACAACCCATTGTCACTGCATAAACATCAACCATCATCACTACATATAACACCAACAATCATACCTACATATATCACAACCCATCATCACTACATATAACAATACCCATCGTAACTACATAGTCATCAACCATCATCACTACATATACCACCAACCATCATCACTACATATAACACAACCCATTGTCACTACATAAACATCAACCAACATCACTACATATAACACCAACCATCATACCTACATATATCACCACCCATCGTCACTACATATAACACAACCCATCGTCACTTCATTATCATCAACCATCATCACTACATATAACACCAACCATCATCACTACATGTAACACAACCCATCATCACTACGTAAACATCAACCATCATCACTACATATAACCCCAACCATCATCACTCCATATAACACAACCCATTGTCACTACATAAACATCAACCATCATCACTACATAAACACCACCATCATACCTACATATAACACCACCCATCACTACATATAACACAACCCATCGTCACTACATAAACATCAACCTTCATCACTACATATAACACAACATATCCTCACTACATAAACATCAACCATCATCACTACATATAACACCAACCATCATCACTACATATAACCCCACGCATCGTCACTACATAAACATCAACTATCATCACTACATATAACACAACCCATTGTCACTACATAAACATCAACCATCATCACTACATATAACACCAACCATCATCACTACATGTAACACAACCCATCATCACTACGTAAACATCAACCATCATCACTACATATAACACCAACCATCATCACTACATATAACACCACCCATCGTCACTACATATAACACAACCCATCGTCACTACATAAACATCAACCATCATCACTACATATAACACCAACCATCATCACTACATATAACACAACCCATCGTCTCTACATAAACATCAACCATCATCACTACATAAACACCAACCATAATACCTACATATAACACCACCCATCACTACATATAACACAACATATCGTCACTACATAAATATCAACCATCATCACTACATATAACACCAACCATCATCACTACATATAACCCCACCCATCGTCACTACATAAACATCAACCATCATCACTACATATAACACCAACCATCATCACTACATGTAACACAACCCATCATCACTATGTAAACATTCATCACTACATATAACACCAACCATCATCACTCCATATAACACAAACCCATTGTCACCACATAAACATCAACCATCATCACTACATAAACACCAACCATCATACCTACATATAACACCACCCATCACTACATATAACACAACCCATCGTCACTACATAAACATCAACCATCATCACTACATATAACACAACATATCGTCACTACATAAACATCAACCATCATCACTACATATAACACCAACCATCATCACTACATATAACCCCACCCATCGTCACTACATAAACATTAACCATCATCACTACATATAGCACAACCCATCGTCACTATATAAACATCAACCATCATCACTACATATAACACCAACCATCATCACTCCATATAACACAACCCATTGTCACTACATAAACATCAACCATCATCACTACATATACCACCAACCATCATACTTACATATATCACCACCCATCTTCACTACATATAACACAACACCATCGTCACTACATAAACATCAACCATCATCACTACATATAACACCAACCATCATCACTACATATAACACCACCCATCGTCACTACATATAACACAACCCATCATCACTACATATAACACAACCCATCGTCACTACTTATAACACCAACTATCATCACTACATATAACACAACCCATCGTCACTACATAAACATCAACCATCATCACTACATATAATATCAACCATCATCACTACATATAACACCAAGCATTATCACTATATATAACACAACCCATTGTAACTAAATGAACATCAACCATCATCACTACATATAATACCAACCATCATACCTACATATATCACCACCCATCGTCACTAGATATAACACAACCCATCGTCACTACATAATCATCAACCATCATCACTACATATAACACCAACCATCATCACTACATACAACACAACCTATCGTCACTACATAAACATCAACCATCATCACTACATATAACACCAACCATCATCACTACATATAACACCACCCATCGTCAATACATATAACACAACCCATCATCATTACATATAACACCAACCATCATACCTACATATAACACCACCCATCGTCACTACATATAACACCATCCATCATCACTACATATAACACCAACCACCATCACTACATATAACACAACACATTGTCACTACATAAACATCAACCATCATCAATACATATAACACCAATCATCATACCTACATATATCACCACCCATCGGCACTACATAAACAACAACCATCATCACAACATATAACACAACCCATCGTCACTACATAAACATCAACCATTATCACTACATATAACACCAACCAT
>NW_024731696.1:407500-466314 GCF_018991925.1 Homarus americanus | reverse complement strand
CACACCCGGCACACCGCCACACACACACACCGCACACACACACACACCCGGCACACCGCCCCACACACACACACACGTTTGAGCCTAAATTTGCTATTTGTATTTTATTTCTGACATTCATAGATCACTTAAACACTTATGAATACACTGGCGTTAATGGCCTCCCGACACTAGGGGTCGCGTCTGATCGTTAGAAGAAATTCTTAATGAAGATTGAAGGCAGACTACACAGTTGAAGTATAATAAAGATATCTCTACTTTTATCCATGAATGAGGAACAAATTTGCAGTAATGCAAGTTAAGACCTGCGCCGACTCTGAACAACTACTAATAAGGTGTTTGTGTGGTTTCGTCATGGACACGATTAGGCTTTATATCTAATGTTCAAAAGCCTCTAAAATCGTGTTAAAAACTTTATATAAATACTAAACCACGTATTGTCTGGGAGAGACGGCCGGGTTAATCAGCTATAGCGCCTACAACGAAAAAACAAAATAAATATGCAATTTTTCTTTGAGTAGTTGGCTAGTTAATCCGGTCGTTTCTCACTTTTACTTTTATCCTCTTCGCCACTGTTAGCCGCTTGGGTACTGGTTCCACGTTGTATCTGTACACTAAAGTCACAAAATACATAGAAAACCTTACACTTCTATGAACAAATCACGATGAAATGGGTTATTACTGCGCTGAAACTGTTAACATTATCCAATATGATTAAGTCGCAGTCATCAAAATTTCTAAACAATTAATGGACCATCGAATTGACGTAGATTGCAGAGAGAAATATCCTGTAAGGGTTATTATACATAGTGCCATACCCTATATTTTCCACACGAACACACAAATAATGGCGTCTAAATTCTTAGGATCTTGACTACTGGATGTATTAATTTGAAATCCTTCATTTTCTATATTTCGGAACAGTTTGTAAAGGTTAACTTCCAACACACTACCACTTGCCGTCACGGTCAACTCCATACTGGCCAGCTGCTCCAAGTGCTCCCTCGGACCCTCCCTCCCCGTCTGGTTATCCCTAGACTAAAAGTTCATCCACGTCTCCGCCTCCACCCACTTCCACCACTGACTGAACTGAACCATCTCCAGTGCGAACATATCAAAACATACGCTCTTGTATTGAAGCGCATGATATAAAGCGTCACTGGCTGCGTTGTCATAGTAAAATGAACATAAGGAGTCTGCAATAGGCCGGTTGGCCTATGCATGGCAGTTCCTGTCGAGAGTTACTACCACTCTCTATCATCCATGAATCTATCTAGCCTCCTTTTGAAACTTTCCAGCGTTCCAGCACTTACTACAAAGTTGCTAAGCTTGTTCCATTCGTCCACCACCCTATTTGTGAACCAGTTCCTTCCTATCCCCCTCCTAACCCTAAACTTATCCAACTTAAATACGTTGCTCCGAGTCCTATCCTGCTCGGATATTATAAGAACTTTATCTATATCCCCTTTATTGATTCCTTTCACCCACTTAAATACTTCTATCATATCTCCCCGCACTCTTCGTCTTTCAACCCGACTCTCACACCCTCTCTCACTACATCCTCACTTGCCCTATGACCTCCTCCTATAGGTTCCCAGCTGTTACCAACACCTCTTCCCTCCCAGACCAGATATCCCTCCTCCTAGTCACAGGCCTGGCATTTGACATTATTAGGGACCTGCCACTCTTTGCCATAAACAGATAAAATGTACCGGGAACTTTCCCCCCACACTCTCATCATTCTCTCACTTTATGTAACTTGACAAAACCTATGACCCTTCAGGCTTTTACGCCCTTTATGTACGAGTCATAAAGGCAAGTATGAACTTTTCATACTTCCCTGTTGGGCGCTGTAAACGCTTCTGCGCTTCACCTTGCACAGGATGTAAGGGGGTGCCCAATAAACTAGCCCCCTCGGGGGCAAATCTGAATCTGAATCTGAATCTTCGTCTTTCTAGGGAATGCAAGTTTAGTTTCTTTAACCTATCTTGATATGGAAGGTTTTTAAGTCCCGGAATCATTTTCGTCATTCTTCGCTGCACCGACTCCAGTGAATTGATATCCATTCTATATGGGCACCAAAAATGAACCGCATAATCGAGGTGCGGCCTTAACGGCGAACCTCGGTAATAATCACTTCACTGCATAGCTGGCGTGGCCATATTTGTTTTTGCATAAATTGACACCATAAGTATTGATGCCTAAGAAAGTCATAACTGAGATACTGAACCACCTCCTGATCGAAACTTATATCCAACACACGCTCTTGTAATAAGGACCGGATATTACATGTAACTAGTCACTAACAGGAATATAACACGAGTTGCTTCTGCCTGAAATAATGGGCAACGTTCTTTATGCAGCTGTTACAATACTCACCGATAGTTCCGAGAAATGTGGCTCCAAGCTCGACTCCAGCGCTTCGTTGCTTCGTTCGTGCGCTCCTGCCACTAGCAATTTTTGATACAAACGACAGGTTGTATTCCCAGCTGTAGAAGTTCTGCAAGATGAATACATTTTGAATAAAATACACATAATGTCATGAAATAATCAAAGATTGTTGCATATGCTAAATAAAGACCTTTTACTTTGTATATTACGAATCAGTTATCGTAAGATATGGCTTCAAGAAATATAGGCATACTATCATGACCTCACAATATTTACTACTATCTCTAAATTACCTACAATTCTTTGGAAGCTTTCACTCTCCTAGCTAAATTCAACTCTGGAAACTATCCAAACAATCACATTTCGAGGTCTTCCTTCTCTAAACCACAAACAACCTTTAAATATTATGGATATGAGAAACGACAACTCTTACTTTTAAGGATAGGGTTGTGGGATATGGGATGTTTGGTGTTCACTCAGGATGATGGGACGGAGAAAGGAAACTCACAATGTGCTCTCTGTATACATGTTGTATTGGATGTACAATGCAGCTTGGTGCTGGGAAGGCAGCATGGTTACTAGCGTGATGTAGAGAGAGCTGGTTGGTGAGGGTGCTCAGAGGAGGACAGCTTGTGGGTCGCCATGCTCGCCGGCGGGAGCGAGAACCGCCAGGCAGGCGGAGGTGGTGTTGCTGGCTGGTTGGTGTAGGTAGAAAGAGAGAGATCACCACGAGGTCAGGTCTTAAATAGCGGGGGGTAGGCGTGGCTTAGTAGTTGACCTCCGTGATGTATGGCGGCGCTGGTTGACCCAGACCACGAGGCATACACTGGGGAATTCGTGGGGTCGGCTACTCAGCGACAAACAGCGTTTGTGGGGGAGAAATCCACTACAGGGTCTCATCAATATACTTCATTCCAGGTCCATTCTGCAGGAAAGAACGACTTGGCGTAAATATTGTATACCCAGGCCAAGAATCGTAGGTCCCAAGGTCATCCAGTCCTCTTCAGGTGACAACAGAAAATAAATATTTACTGGCACTATAGAAGGATGGAGCACTCCATTGGTCGAACACTTAACACCATCTGTGAGGTAATTACTACACCACGCCAGGTCCCTCATAACACCATCTAAGGGAACTACTACATCACGTGAGTTCCTCCTAACACCATCTGGGAGGGAGTTACTACACTACGAGTTTGCTGTTCAACACCTACATTAATCTGTATGTTCACTGTATGTTCCTTTACCTTTCTCTAATGAAGGCTTTTGTTAAACCACCAATGTATGTAATAAGTCATTAATGTCCAATGTATATTTTCAGCCTTCGGGCTGCAGAATTTTTTCAATAAACCGCTAATAATTATAATTATAATTATTATTATTATTATTATTATTATTATTATTATTATTATTATTATTATTATTATTATTATTATTATTATTATTATACTGAACACCTTCACACCAAGCGATTGTAATGTTAACAAAATAATTACCAGAAGGAATAAAAGAAAGAAGACGAATAAATAAGCAAAATCCCCCTTCTATTGTTTTGCTCCTATTTTTTTAATAGCTTCAATGGGAACCCGGTACTGTACGGTTATTAAGAATTTTGAGAATTTAAGGTTGTAATAGAGTTAAGAAAATTCTGAGACACTTTTCTTCTGACTCACAAACGACCTTTGTTCCTAACCTAACCTAGTAGTTTGTGAGGGAAACTTTATAGAAGAAAAGTGTCTTAGAATTGTGTAAGCTATTGATTGTAAGCATAGAATTCCCAAATTTCTTGTATGAGCTGGATACTGTTGTATTGTCGAAAATATAAGTCTGAACTTTGAAATTTTTAGTCATTATTCGTTTTATAACCGTCCATGAATTTTTGGACGAAATTATGTTTTCCTGTATATCTAAATTTATTTTTTAATGGATTTTACATTAATTTTGGGGGGAAAACTCAAGAAAACCTTACTAACCTAACTCAAATTGTGTGGTAAAAACATGCGAAAAAAAGAATCAAACCTCACTTTACCTAACCTAACCTTCTCTTTGTCTAGGCAATTTTGTGTCATTTTGTGAAAACCAAAATAATTAAGAATCTGTAAAGTAACACCACGGAACTTTATGTTAATTTTGTTTTAGGGAGACAGAGCAGAATTAAAAATAAATTTTTGTGTTTTTGTCTCAAAATTTATATTTTTCCAGTTGCAGGTATCCCTCACTTTACTCATGTTCACTCCAAATATTTGCTTGTACAAATATTCTTTTCTTACGCCCTTTTCTCACTCTAGTATACAAAAGCTATGGTTCCATAAAAAATTTACCAAATTTATATTTAATTAATTTCTTTATGTGCTCGGTGCCAAATTACAGTAATTGGGTACTAAATTACAGTATGTAAGAACTAATTTACAGTAGTTAGGTAGGTTTGTTTGTGTAGTCAAGAACAGAAATGGGCTTTAACGGGCCATTAGGTAAATAAGGTAATTAATATATATTTTCTTTAGGCCCCATCACTTCTTTGCAAATGTTTAAATCTGTCACTGGAAATTTTGTAGCACAAACAAAGAACCTTATATTCATGCTGAACTGTAACCCTGCATAGTTTATAATACAGTACATGACAATTTAACTTTATATATATTATTATTATTACTATTATTCGAACTTGGAATAATGTTGCCTGATCTTCAAAATTTTCCCACTGTAGGAGCCTAATCTTAAAACCTACAGTCTTAAATTTCCAGCAATTCATTGATACAAGTACAGTAGATGTGTAGTTTTGAAGCTGTACTGTACAGTACTTTTTTTAAAAACGTTGGTATCAATAAACGAGCGAGCACAATATAAGATGTGAAAAAGTGGCGTCACTGCCAACTCTTGTTACGAACTAGTAAATACAGTACCGTGATGTTCTTTATATCACTACAGTACTAAAATAGTACTTTCACTGTGCAAATACTGTAAAGCTTTTACCATGGGTTTTAGCAGAGTGGATAGAACTGCAGAGTTTTTATTACTAGTACGTATTGTACCAATAAAGTGGATACAACAGTACCTTACATGTACATCTATTACTGGCTCCATCGCAGAGTGACTAACACAGCCAGTATTCATTATTTTGTTTTAATTATGGTGATTAGTCCACCTGGGCATAGGTCACTGACCCACATTGGGGCCTAGGGGGGGTGGGTTGAAAAATAAAATAAACTGAACAATACACAAATACAGCGAGAGACGATATATATGTTGTGTTGTCAAAGTAAAAGAAACAATTGAGACCCTGCAATTGTGTGTAAATGAGGCAGAGAGTCAGATCAGCAACCTGGGACAAGGTCACAATTTTTGTGATGCCTTATGGCAGCAGGGTCTACCATTAGACAACATATTATGCTTCCAATATCATCCCAGGCGGTAGTACCTCCCTGTTGGGTGGCTGCCTACCACCTACTACCTCAATAAGTGGATGAATCTTTGTTGATTACTACAGAATGATACTGTACAGTATTATAGAAGTAATAATAAAGTTGTCAGTGCTTGTTATTTCATACTGATAATACATGTTGTGTGCCACTTGTGTTGCCTGGCTAACTCGAAGATATTGATTTGTTTATCGTCTTATGTTATTGTCGCCATACAGAAAGGTTAACAGTACTGTATTTCAATACGTCTGTAACGCAAGCGACAGACAAGTTACAAGATACGCAGTTATTCTTGCTACCCTACATATAAACCTTGTATTTTTTGTTTAATGTTCTTCAGTTTTGTATTACAGTACTGTACAGTATATATATTGAAAAACTAGATTACACAAGTAAATCTTTGGATAAGGAAAAGGAAAGAATCACGTAAAAATGTCTATTTTATACAACTGTACAAAATGGTATTTCATCCAGTCTACCACATTCAGTTGGGCAAACACTGTTTCGGCCAATAATTCTGTCAACTTATAAATGGTCAAGAAACACAGTTTACAACAAAGTCAGATTCAGTGACATACTTTAGACCAAGACTTAACTGTTTTCAGTCTGAGTAAAATATGAATTAAAATAATCTTCAGGCATTCATCTAATAAAACCTAACCTCTTCATCAAATAATACTTTGCACAACATACAGTCTATGTATCAAGACACCTTAAATCAATATATCATTATTATATTACTACAATATAAACTTTTTTATTATATCTGGTACTCAGACTCAACTCAGTTATGCCATTGCCTAAATTCTGTCCCCTGGAACTGAACAAACAGACATGTCAGTTCAAGAGTCGTGATTGGTGATGAAGGCCTATACATCATGGGAAGAAATTTTATGTGCTTGATTGAATAAGTTTTGAAAGATTTTTTTTCTGTTTGCATCCTTGGGTACAAGATTATTATTAATAACTAACATCTGTAATGCATGTAAAATACAATAACCTCCTTGTGGCATGCACTAACAGCAATCTTCATTCAAGAGTGGATACATATCCTCTATGTTCCTTTATCACAGTAATCATGAGGCTCATTTATCATGTTATTTGAACAATTGCTCACAGTTGGTCAGTCCAGTAAGATCAGAGGTGGTAGTATCCGTAACAATAACAATTTCATGTCTACACATAAGCTTTCAAACACATGAATTAAACCAAAGAAAACTGCGATGTAAAGAAAAAAACCAGAAGATAAATGTCAGTCTTCTCACTCACATCATTTTTTATAATAATTTAAACTATGTGACAAATTTACAGTGGTGATCCTAAAGATACGATTTTGAAATTTCTCTTTTTTATAAAGGGAAAATTAACTACACAAGAAAAAAAATGCTCAAGGTTCTAAATTGCAAACCACATCATTAATACTGAGTTGTTTCTGGCTTAAGCCTCAGCATGCCACAAAATGCCACATTAGAGCCTCTGTTTTAAAGCATTATACAAGTCTTATGACCCAGTCCTACCCAAATTACCTTTGCCTGTTGTAATAATCGTCCACAACAGACTACAGGCATTTGTGATCCTGAATCTGGACTTTGATAAATTTATAATACTTTAAAGACTCAGCCTTGAATTATCTACTCTAAAGGTGGGTTGGTCATCTTACAGTAATGGCAGAATAAGGGACTGAAGTTCCTCACTCTATACTGGATATTTTAAATTCATATTAAAACTTGACAATGATGGCAAACTAAGATATACTGGAGAATTCACATTCACTGTGATCAGAAAACAGCACCTTTAGTTTTGATACAGGAAGTCAGTAGTGAAGATAGAAAATAATGATAGGAGTTCTTGCCAAAGATGTCGGCCATCCCAGGATAATGTGTCATTTGAGTCTTGCACTCTCACAGGACAGTGTGGAAACGTGTTGGGTCTGATTGGGTTTTGACGGACAAGAGAGGTAGTTGCCTGGATAGTCAAGCTGCCTTTCCTTGCCATTCTGAGGATTTATAACAGTCGGACAAGCAGTAACATAGTTTGCTGTAATATGCTGAAAGCCGATGATTTTTTTCATTTTATCAGCGTGTATATTTTCTTAACAATTTTGTAAATACTGTAGTCCAAAACAAATAATTGAACTCTACTTTTCCTCAGATTGCAAGGAATAGAATGGCTAAACAATGAAGGCACTTTGTGTGCTTGCGACCAAAATAATTCTCATAAATGAGTGTAAGGTGAGAAAAGCCTCTGATATGAATTAGCACAAATTATCATTTAATATGGCAATCTTTACTTATTTGTATAAAAGAAAAAATATAACAACATATTGATGATGGTTATGTTGCACAAAACAAGTTCTTACTTTAGTGTATCCACATACATGTCTTGGCACTAAAACAGCAACGCAATGAATTGGAACACAATTATTCCCATTCATCAACTTTACCTCCTGACTTTTAAAGCCTTTGGATAAGAACATCTGAGATCACAAAAAATTCCCTAACAACATCAACAACTTGCAAAATGAAATAATAATAATAATAATAATAATAATAATAATAATAATAATAATAATAATAATAATAATAATGATCTACCGGTATACAGGTGGCTATGGAGGGACGCATGTTGCAGGTTTAAAGGTTAAGGGTGTGTGCAAACAACATGCGACCTTCCTGCCCCAGTGATATCTAGACTATCCAACAGTTCTTAAACACTGACATTCCTAAACTACAGAGGATTGAAAAAAAAAATGAAAAGTGAAGCGATATGTGTAGAACGATCGTTAGAAGCTGCTTATTTCAGCAGTAACAGCCTTCAATGATAGTTTGTACAAAGTGGAGAGAAACAGTGTATTATATAATACAATATTAAAGATGTGAAAGACACTGTCATAACGTTGCCTCACCATGGACTTGCAAACAGATTTCATTTTCTCTGAGTATAAATTACAAAAATATTTAATCACTTTGTTCACATTTGGATAGTCACAATATGCATTGCGTGATTCGATAACGCAGGTGTGTTTTTTTGTTTGTTTTTAAGTACAGTAGGCATTACAATGTATTTGCATGTTGATGACCTGGATGGGCAGTAGCCAGCACACTATACATTGAGTGTTTGTCAACGAGGCACAGAGCAGGTCACACTCACTCCTCCCCACACACACACACCATCTGCCACCCTTACATGTATATATCTGTACATTTTATTATGCAACCATCAATACCATTGGTATCATTCACTTAGGTTCAATGATTCAAATAAGTATGTATATAATTTATCAGATGCCTTTAACAGTAGTGCTATGCACATCCAGAGCTGTATATCTGAATATCAGATCACAAAAACTCTGCATGGTACATCAGTAATCAATACTGAACTACTAATGCTGTTATATTGCAGAAAACACATGCAAGCAATATCTGCAGGATTTGAGTATCATAGTTCCATTATCATCAGTGCCTTTGGTGGTGGTCTTTGATTGAACTTTTTCATAGCTGTCTCTGCCATGTTTGCCTTTGGCCAGGTAAACAGCTGCCACGATATGCCGGGACATCTCAGTACAGTATAGGACACTGGTACAGGGTAAGCTGCCAAACCTTGCAGTACAACCTTGGGAGTGTGAGCTTCCTTTTTGACTGATGCCTAGGGCCTAGATGAATTTTTTTAATGTAACCAAGCACTTGTAGGCAACAGATGAGTTACACAGGGGCACAGCTGTAATCCTTCACAAGGCATTTCCTGCACTGCGGAACATAGTGCTACACAAGAAGCCAGCTCAGCGTCTGATATGACGCAAGAATGAGCTGTCCTGGGGCGTGTTGTTAGTCTTTAACTAGACGATAAATGTGATGTTGTGCACCGTGCTCTGACGTAGAGACCTCAAACACATATGCCACACACAGTAGTGTCTCTTGAGTATCCCGATTTGTCACTACCTGTAATGAGAATAAAATCAATTCAGGTGTTCTTTATAATAATAGTAATAATAATAATAATAATAATAATAATAATAATAATAATAATAATAATAATAATAATAATAATAATAATAATAATAAAAATAATAATAATAATAATAATAATGATGATGTACAGTACTGTGCTGGCAAACTCTGGTTATATTGGTACAATAATGCTATTTGTTTAATCCCTTCACTCCAAGACACCACTTTTATCAGCTTATTTGGCAAATTCTAGATGATTTGATTTAGCACAGAGAGATCCCTGTACACAAGGGGCTAATCACACATTTTCAAATGATTGTTACATCATTTGAAATTTTAAGCAAAACTAAAATACAGGTATGAGGGAGAAAGGATGATGATTAGAAACATGAAAGAAACACCAATAATCTTAAATGGATCACTGGTATACTCAAGGAATTAATCTGAATCACTTGAGGGAAGGGTTCATTGAAAGGCCACTTGCCTTTAATCTACAGTATTTAATTTAAACAAGCATACAAGAAAATATATTTTACCATCCTTAAGCTGCCCACAGGCTGTTTGACTGTCTTTCTATCAGTATATTGCTTCATTATAACTGGCTACTTCCACCGATCAGGTAACACATCCCATGGTGGCACATTGGAGGCCTAAAATGGGCATAGACTGAAAACCCTTGTGGGAAACACAACTGCCCTCAATCTTCCACAGAGGCCTTGTGAGAATGAATAAACATTGCCTGCACCACTAGACAAGAGACACACCATCATTAATTTTGTTATCATTGTAAAATGCCCGATGTGCAACAGAGTACAAGCCAAAAGACATGAATAAGTCAACAACATCAGTTGACCTGAAGAAGTACACCAGATGTGTCTGAGTCTATATGTCAGGCATTACTGAGGAAATTCCCCTAGATTGGCAGGATCCCCACACTACAACAGCAACTTACCTGCAAGATGGTAAAGTTCTCCAACACACTATTCATCATGTATTTCTCTGGTAGATGTTTGAGTTTATGGATGAAGTTGATCATGTATTCACACATGGGTGAGCGGTGGATGCGATACACAAACCGGCCATTCTCGAAACGGGCATACTCTGTCTCAACTTTCTCTACAACCTGTTTGCCAAATGAACACACTTTTGTGGAGCAGGTGATTGTCATATTCTCAGGACTTTCGTATCTGTGAGGGAGAAGGATATACATTAACAAGCTTTACTCCACAAATCATATCTTCTACTGATGTTTGCCATACAGGTACAGTAATATCTACGTTAGCCGGAATCCTTCAAACCCGTAACTCTCCGATAATCGGAATTACTGTAGTATAATTTTATCGGAAAATCGTTTCCAAAGCTGGAATTATTTTCTGGAAAACTATGAGAAAATTTTCCTGATACCTGTACCTGGAAAATTCCGGGGATGGGGGATTTTATTTTCCGAGTTTGAGAGATGAAAATCAGGTGCATTTTCTGGAAATTCCGAAAAAATATTTCCATTACCGGGTACCCGGAAAATTCCGGGGATGAGGGATTTTTTTCCCGGTTTGAGAGATGATGCAATGAGCAATTTACTTCCGAAAACTTTTTCCTTTACACGGAAAATTCCGGGGATGAGGGATTTTTTCCGGGTTCGAGAGAAGATTTAATAGGTAATTTCTGGAACTTCCGAGAAAAATTTTCCGTTACCTGGAAAATTCCTGAAAATTCCGGGGATGAGGGATTTTATTTCCGGCTTTGGGAGAGTCGTCTTATTACCCAGAAATCTCTCATTCCCGGAAGTGCTCTGCACCAATTGTTCTGGCTAACGTTGATATCACTATATGAAAAAGAATTTAAAATTAATTTTTTCTTATCCCTGAAGTTGTACTAAACCTGATGAATAATATTTAGAGGTTTCTCTGGAATGGATAGCTATGGAAAACTGAGGACAGACAAACAAACAGAAAGAAAGACACATGAATGGAGACCAATCCATATGTCCTGCTATTATTTAAAAAAAATAAGATTTGTAAGCATGAGAACAGCAAAAATGTGAATGTCCTAGAGATGTAAATGTCTAATTACACACTAAACATAATGATATGGAAGAATTTAATCCTAACAGCTCCCACATGAATTCATAGTGAGAAGGTATCTCTTGGTACAGTACTGTATACATGTATACAAGCTTTAGCACCAAAAAGTAACTCCCAAACCTTAACATACAATGTACCTAGAAAGTTATATATGCTCTGTTTATCAACACAGTATTTATTCCCATGCAGATAGGGTTGGGTTAGGTGTACAAAGACTCATATGAAAACCAAGTTAAACCAAGTTAAAAGAGTATACAGTACAAAATAAGCAGTATCTATAAATAGTAAACTAAACAAAAATTTATGAAAATGAAAGTGCACTGAAACTAAAACCAGTAATACTGTATAAGTTACTGATGCTGGCTACAAGACCATGAATTAGGACTTTCACACACTGTACATCAGTCAATTAGGTTTGTGCCCAGGTCAATCTTTCAAAATGTGTATAACTGCTTTTAGTTTTAGGATAAACCCACAAGAGATCTGCTCAATCTTTTAATAATTATCAATCCTTTAGAAGGCCAAGTATCCCTTAGGTATTTGTTTCTAGCTAATGCCAGAAGATTTTTTTTCAGTTGAGGGGAGTTCCCGCCAACATAGGGTTTCCTAGCCCTCAATTCACAGTACACTCCAAACTCAACATTCTCATCATATGTTGAAAATGATAATGGATGGAGTAATTGAATGATATCACCATATTAGGCAGAGAATAAAAGGAAAGTAATGAAGCTGAATTTAAAATGTTGAGATGAAATGGAAACAGATTTTACACTAATCAGATGTTTATAAAGATTACCTCTTGTGTTTAAGAATGAATTGTTCTATGACCTCCTTGGTGAGAAATTATTAATGATACAGAAGATGCTGCATCCATCTCTTAGGATGGACACATATATGATTCCGTGTCAGGTAGTCGAGGAAGACTGGACCACTACTCCAAGAATATAATTCATTATTTGATTAACATCTAATGTTACAATGCTTAAAAAAAAAAATGTTAAGTTACATGTGTGTCTTGTGTGATGGAATACAGGAATGATGAAAGAACAACAGTTGCGACTAAAAATACCACTTACTGGCTTGTAACGCCATAGAATGTGCCAGATTCATCCTGAATGTTGACATTTAGGTCAGCCCAGAACTTAACAAGGAAGAATGCATTTTGAGGTCCCTTGTCATAAAGCTCCTTTAGGCCACCTTTCTTCTCAGGGAACTTGTCATAGATTTGTCGAATGTCAACCGCCTAGAATTGAAGAAAAAAAATGACTTACATAATTATTCTAAATGACTTAACTTGTAATATGCATTCTATTATAAACAAAGCAGATCATTTGAAAGAGGTGAAAGGTTTATCTGTTAGGAAGATGGTTTGGAGGTGAGTCATGTACTGTAGTAGTAGAAGCATAAACTAAAGAGGCATTGATAAGAAAATTGTTGAATATGGTGCACACAACAGAAGTGATTATGAAGTCACATACGGTAGGTATTTAAAAAACAATATGAAATAAGTAAACCACAAAAACATTTGATTTACTCAGGCCCTTTTTACTAACATAATTATTTAAGAAAACAAATACTGTACAGTATACCTGCAGCAACACACTTGGTGAATTTTTAAGCCTTTAAGGAGTACTGCCCCCACAAATGCTCATAAAGAGGTACATTTACAAGATGATGATGAATATGATTATAAATACACATACTGTATACATTAATACATAAGAAGAACTACAACATAGTGTAAAAATCTACAATAATGTATGAAAAGGAAGCAGCACGTGTGAAGAATATAGAACATAAATGATGACAGCAAAAGTATCAAAGGCAACTACCTGGCCGCTTTAAAGCAGACAATGTTCATGTTGTAGTACTGTACAACCTCCCATATCCCAAATAAAATAATTTTGGGGGGTGAAAACAAGAAAGAAGGTACCATATGTCACAATGAAACTCAAAACTTACTGGTATGTCTATTAAATGATCAATGATAAGTCAGGTAAGATCAAATGCAGTGGAAGGAACTGGGCACATATTCAGTGAATGTGGTATTATAAAACAGTAATGTGAATGTGCTAAAATGAGGGAGGAAATGTTGAAGGGAAGAGCAACTTCCGTTTTACAATTTTACTTCAATATGAAGATTAGTTCTATGGTGACAGGACACCAGGTTGTATCAGTACCAATGTTAACTTACCTCTAATATGGGATCCGCATAGGTTGCTGGCCCTCCTATGTGTACAAATAGATGTTTCTGATACTGGAAAAAAAATGGAAGTAAGTTAAAACACAAAACACACCAACAGGGTGGCGAACATAATGTAAAGCTTTTATAATATTAGCTGGATGATAAAACTATATCCGAGCCTGAAATGATGAATCCACAAAGGACTCTTTCATTATGTTTAAATGAGTACTGTACTGTACAATGGGATTAATAAAAGAAAGATCTGGGTAAAGGTAAACTTTTTAATCACAACATTACTGTATTATCAATAAGGAAGCAAAGATGATGTGGTTTACTGAATATGCAACAAACTCTAACATTAAATAAATTGCACATACAAGAATATAGTTACTAAAGTGTGTTAATAAACAATTTGGCAGTGCTACATTATAATTTTACAGATAAAAATAACAATACAACAAAAGCTGTGCCAAGTGAGTAAAACAACACAAAATATAATTTGCTCATAAACAATATATCTGAGACACTAATAACTGCTAAAGCCAAGGTTATGATTTTACAAAGTTATGCTTGTTATTAAACTGATACATCCACTAATACACTGTACAAAGTTATGATTGTTATCATCATAACTGATGCATCCACTAATATACAGTACAAAATTATGGTTGTTATTAACCCCTTTCACTATGGGGCACCACTTTTAATGTTTTATTTGGGTAATGCCAGATGATTTTATTCAGCACAGAGAGGCCCCTCATACCCGAGGGGTTAAACTGACTTGTCACTATATTAATATGCAGTACAGTATATATAAAAGATGGGTACTTTTAATTAAATGATAAAAAAAATAAGTGCTTGTGAAACAATGTCGTCCATGCAGATCCACCCTGGCCAATGTACAGTACCTCTCTATATACTGTATCCCTAAATGTACCAAGTACCTGTACCATGAAAATCTGATAATTAGAAGATTTGATTCTATAAACAAAAATTCACAGACAGAGATACACCAATGATTGCCCTCTCCCTCTTACCCATCAGAGCCAGGAGTTGGGGGAGGGGAACAAATTAAATATGCTAATGAACAAGACTGTGCTAATATTTACACTGTTGGTGATCCAGGTACAGTACAGTAAAACAATTTATCATACAAGTTACTAAACAACATTTCACTGCTAGTTTATGTTGCAATTGAGTTTACCTTAGTCAATTAACTGTGACAGTGAGCATAACACTATCAACACACACACAAAAGTAAAAAATACTTGTGTTAAAATATTTCAAGAAAGCAGACCTATAAAACAATGTATAAGATTTTAGTGCTGTAATTTCACTGTAATTTCAAACAGTTTAGAAACTTTATAAATCACAAAAATTTACTTTGTTACAGAACTGGACTTACTGTGTCGGGATCTCTCTGAGACTCCATGAAGGCGCTGAATTCAACAAGTCGCAATTTCTGTGTAGCGATGGATCTTCCCTCCCATGCTGGTACTGTTACAGATGGGGCAGCAGCAGGCTGAAGCAGGCCACCCATGCCCCCCACGGGAGGTTTAGTCTCTCCGCCCATACCAAACGGAGACTGAGCAAAAGGCTTGACACTGAAACCACAAAATTCATTAATACAAGTAATTTATACCTTGATACAAAGGTGAAACAACAGTGTCTCAAGGAGTGAAAAAGACACAGTCTTTGTGATAAGTAAGAAAGGATATTTTGGTGTTATACTTTAATGAAAAAAATCTAGTTTATTTGAAGTTTATGTTCATTTCTTTCAATCTTTACAGTACAGTCAATTAAATTATTGTTCCGTATTTTATTTACCTTAACTTAGATTTAAATAATTTTATCAAAACAGGCACGAGACTTACTCCTGACTTGTCCCAGCCTGTAATCCTCCTTGCCAGAAAGCACTGGCATATGACACTGGTGGTGGGGGTAGACCAAGTGACGTCTTGCTGTGCATCGCTGTCGCAGAGACAATCTGCGCAGATGACATGGAGGACATTGTGTGAAGTGCCTTCTCTTTTGTGGCAGCATCCTGCAAATGGTTGGATAATTATAAATCTATATTCTTAGTGCTATGACTACTGTACTTTGGTGGATATTGAAAAAGAAATAAAAAAAGTAAATAAATAAAATACCCTGCAAGTGAAGGCCTTATTTGTCAAGCTAGGAAGCAACCCTTTCATATTGATGTCATCAATTTTCTGACTAATGTCTTTGCTGGGTGGAAAACATAACCAGTATCTGTGTATGGATAATATTGTATACTGGTTCTGTAAGAACCTTTCTATTTTTATCAACACCTCAGGTAGAAATTTTAAGTGATGGAACTGCAGGTATTGAAAAGATTGCAACATTTATTTGAAAGATGATCCTGATACTATTTCATGGAGTCATTTGCTGATGGAAGACTTGGGCAGCAGAGAATTAAATTTCTTGGGTAATCTTAAATTCATATGAGACAAAAATCCTGGACAAAAAGATATGTCTTTGGGTTTTAATATATTGTAGACCAGTTTGTAAACAGCTTCAAAATACAGTAATGTATTAATTAATTTTCTCTCTGGGGTAGTCTTTGATTACTTTAAGGAGATGTGACCCAGCCTGGCCAGCTAAGAGGATGCTTGAAAGTCTTACATTTAATACCAAGTTTCCACTCTGTAAAAGTGGGTTGGTGATAGGAAGAGCATCCAGCCATAATACTGGCTTCAAATTCACCTGATGGCAACTGGGACACCATGCCATCATGGCTAAACCATGCAAGTATAGAAAATGGTTGTAAACCATGACAAGAGAAGCCATCAACTTTTGCTAACACTCAACAGTGCCCATCACTGGCTACTAAGCATTTTTTTTTAATTACAAAGATATTACAACCCATTTTATGACGAGCTCATGAAACTTTACATAAACCCTAAAACTAAATGAATGAGTAAAGAGGAGGAAAAATTCTTAAACTGACTGGATATACCCAATCTGAAAACTAATCAGTACAGTACAGAACAGTACAGTACAGCACAGTACAGTACAGTACAGTATAGAACAGAACAGAACAGAACAGAACAGAACAGTACAGTACAGTACAGTACAGTACAGTACAGTACAGTACAGTATAGTATATACAAGTCCAGCCATATTTTGATAGTACAGGTATTGTATCAATAAATTCCTTGGTAGTGATAATTTAATAATAAATTTTGGGGGGTATTTCTGTCTAAAGGTATACAGTATTGGGCAATGATTTCTCGTCCATCATCTTATTAGCTCTGTCACATCCATATTATATCACAAAACTAGTGTGGAACCTACAAATATACACACTGACAAGATAAAGAAAACGTGTAACTGTTATCTCTGACATCATGTAAGTTTTACAATTAGTCATGGACTCTAATGGCTATGAAAACCAAAAATTAAATCCAGTTCTGTAATGCAAATACAATCAAGGGAGAAAGTATAATGTTTCAATTTGTGGATTCTCAGACCTCAGGTAATAAGTTTTTTCCTCACTTGGATTAAAGAAGATACTACTGTACTCAATCAATCAGATTACCGTCCTCATATCTGAGGGTTGGCGACCACAGTCCTCCACTCTAAATGTTCTCAGGCTCTACACAACCTGACAATTCACTAAATTATGCCTAACAGATACATTACTATGCTGAACACAGAAAACATTTAACTTTATTAACAACAGCTTAAGGTTTGGAGGGAATTACCATAAAATGACATTAGTTCTCAAATCCCAGGCAATTTTTCAAAGACTGATCCTTCCCATTTTTTTATCTTAGTGTTTTTCAACCATGTTTAGTCTCTTTAGTCTTTTCTTGTCTTCCTGCTGTTACATGCTGCACATAGGAAGTATATAGTATGTATACAGATATTTTCTTGTGTATTAATCTTTTTTATTTTATGTTTTGATGCAAGTACAATTATAGTACATTACTCCATACAACTATTTTTCTTCTTCTTTTTTAGTTAGTATTTTAGTTTATATAAGATTTTCTTAGTATCGTTTCTGCCTTTGAGTTGTGAAGATGTACGATGATTGAGCTAAATTTTATAAGCTTTTATTCTGCATTTGTCACTATTCCAAGTCAAGGAAAAGACTTAAAAACTAAACTGTGCAACTAGTTTCACATACACTTAAATTGTATACACATTTTATCTAAGACTTCATAATACTGTGTAGTGAGACCTCTATTTAATGGACTATATGGGAGAGTGTAGTCCATTATATCGAGGTCCATTAGATGTGAAACCTTCATATAACGGACTATTCCCATTAGATTGATGTCTGTTAAATGGATGTTTAATTGTACTGTATATATGATCGACCCTTACACCAAAAATGTGTTACTTGTGTAATAAAGTATATTGTTAGTTTAGAAGAATGTATAGTAAAAATAGCTCAAACACATTACTTCCAAATGGGAAGAACTATACAGACATGATCACTGCAACAATCACTTGGATTAAATTACTCTAAAATTTGATTATCTGAGTGAAACTGATTCCTCCTCTAAGAATAAAAGTTTGAAACAATAGACAAACTAATAAAAATAAAAAAATACTTGCCAGTCTCAACATTCCGCCATTGTCATCAGACGTGCAGCCCTACAACAAGGTACAAACACAGGTAAGTAAACATACAAATTATTTCACACAGGCTACCTAGCTGCAATCTGTCACTTTTGTAATTAGACATAATTATATATTGTATATATAAATATACATATTCTGCTACTTAAGTTATGGACGACTACCACATTTAAGTGAAATTATTTTAAATTTAAATTTATTTTAAAATCTGATAATTAAAAGATATTCATGTACTGTAATACAATTCCTATACAGCACAGTATTTGTTATAAAACTTTAAATTAAAAAATTTTGCTAAAAAATCACTAACATGAATAACAAATTCCTGTACAAAAAATTTTGTCATCTCAAAATAAAGTGAGCAACTATATTGCAACAATGAAGCCAGTTTTAGTAGGCAAAAAAGCATTATTAAAGTGCTTGCTGGATTTGAGCACATACTGTATGTGATAAGGATTAGGGTTATTACTCACAAAATGATCAATCCAAACTTACACAAATATCAACCACTGTTCAATAATATATTTCATAAATGTACGACATGGAATTCATGAATTAGAGTCTCACGCATATTTCCTGCTACTGTATGCACAAGCTATGTACAGATATAGTGAATACTCGATATTTATTTATTTTGAGATGTTTTCTATCCCCCACAAGACAAACAGTATAGTACAGTGTACAGATATGAGTCAGAATACCAAGAAAAAAATACTTCATTTATCTAAATTCTGAAGTTACAGCACAGTATATCTCAATGGAAATACTGTCTTCTGTATCCTACAAGAATCAAAACAGGATACCGTATAACTTGATGAAATTTCCTACTGTAAGGATGTGACTACTGTATCTTCAAGTTCCCATCATACTATATGTAGTACAGTACACAGTGTTATGTGTTAATATCATCTACTACAGTACATCAGTTTGGTCTCTACTGGTGATGATGAGAATATCAATACCATGATACCATTAAAGCAAATTTCTATGCAATAAAAGTACCAAAGACACAAAGAGAACAGGATTACAAGCAACTGTACACTAATACTACAGTATATTTTATATTATCATACCAAGAAATGATGATACCATACCGTAATTTCCAGATACTGTATAGGGTTAAAATTTAAATATCTTGATACCATACTAAAGTACATTGTACTAAGATTCAGTACCCAATATATTCAGATACCATAACAACAAGAGGTAGTCATCATACCAAAGTATCTTGATACAATACCAAGAGTAGCATTGCAATATTTTAACGAGATGTAGTATGGTGTTATATCAAAATATCTTGATACCATAACATCAATATGCATTAAATTGTGACAATACAATACAGAAGTAAGATAAGAGAACAGTATATGACGCTAGGCTAGTGTGGTACTGACTAGTGCATGAACGAAGCCTTCCCTTTCCCCTCAGACAGGTAAGAGTGAGCATATCTGGTGTGCAACTAGAGTGTATAGACTACTGTACTAAAGAGATGTACATCGCAAGTACCAAGGTGCAAATTTTGCAAACATTGTACAATACTGCCTCACCACTCGGCTCTTGCAAGTGCTCTCAAACGGAGAAAGATAGCGAAAAGAAACCAAGGATGATAAAATAAGGAAAACCAAAACAAGTGGCTGAATGAACGTCTACTGCCCCAAAAGCAGTGCTGGTGAGACTGGGTGCAAGAGTAACCAGGAAGAGATTTTTCTTTCCATGTTTTTTTTCTTATTTAAAGAATATATTACAACAATGAGAGGAAGTGAGTGTGTCAAGTGCACGTGCCCCGGGGAGGTGGCTGTGGCCATGGTTACGTTAGGTGAGGGTCACACTATAATGTCCTGCTGAGGAACAAAGCAAAGACTCCAACCTCACCCCCGCCCGGTCTTACCCCTGGTACATCCTGCAAAAAGAGAATTTCACTTGTGAGTCTAACAGGAAAAAAAAGCATACTGGATACCGTACCTGCTTTGTGAAATAAATAACATCTACAATGAAATCCGTGTCACTGAGGCTGAATACTGTAGTGCACCACAATATGAAAAAATTATGTTAAAAGAAGCTGCTTTTCTCTATTAAGAACATAAGAACATAAGAAAATAAGGAGTCTGCAATAGGCCGGTTGGCCTGTGCATGGCAGCTCCTGTCGAGAGTTACTACCACCCTCTATAATCCATGAATCTATCTAGCCTCCTTTTGAAACTTTCCAGCATTCCAGCACTTACTACAAAGTTGCTAAGCGTGTTCCACTCGTCCACCACCCTAATTGTGAACCAGTTCTTTCCTATCTCCCTCCTAAACCTAAACTTATCCAACTTAAATCTGTTGCTCCGAGTCCTATCCTGCTCGGATAGTATAAGAACTTTATCTATATCCCCTTTATTGATTCCTTTCACCCGCTTAAATACTTTTATCATATCTCCCCGCACTCCACACTTGCAAATATTTGTGTTGAAATAATTCCTTGTGCAATTATGCTATTATTCATTTCTCTACTGTACCAGGGGCATATCAAATCCTGTATTAGTTATACGAGTTTATGTTGTATACCAGACAAATTAACTCAAAACCTTTATCTAATGCAGTAGCCCTTGGCCCATGTCTCACCCACGAATAAAAAAAAATGGGACTTTTTGGTTTGATGAACCGCAATTTTTTAAAATAAAAATTCATTTATCTGATGCAGTTTTACATTCTGATTTCAAATATACAGGTGCCATATATATATTTTCTTGGAGACAATATTAGAAAGCACCGAAATGATTACAGTGTATTTGAACTGAGAAATATCGTGTAGAATTTTCTTAAAACAGCTCTTCAGGTTAGGTTAGAATAAGTTAGATTAGGTAAGGTTAGAGTAGGTTAGGTTGGATTGGGTTGGGTTAGGTTAGATTAGTTTAGGTTAGGATAGATTAGAATAGGTTAAATTAGAACAGATTATGATAGATTAGATTAGAGTAGGTTGGGTTATGCTACACTAAACTAGGCTACGTTCCTGAAAATATAAAATGATGGGCTGTTCGACATTTGTTACGTTTATCAGGCTAGCCTCTTCTATTCACTTCTAAATATTTCATTTTTTACCCTTTTCAGTACTTTATACTATTTTCTAAAAAAAAAATATATATAGTTTCAAAATCAGAATGTACCACCATTCAGATCCTAAAAGAAGAAAAAAAACATTAACTACAGTAAATTATGAAGGACCTATTTATAACCACACCAGACAAAAACAGCTACTGTATAAAGAACTAATTAAGTAGAGGAATGTATGTGTGTGAACGGTACTCCATATTATTTAGGTTAAGTTCGTTTATATTCTCTACCATCTTAAATAGTTAGCCCTGTTATTGTTCTACTAAATCTCTTTACCCTTTCTCCAACACCAGATTGACATTCTTTAAATTAAACTAACCTTGGAATTCTATTAAAAAATTATCAGGAAATAAGGTGGCGACCACCTCACTCTTTTCTTACAACTTATTCGAGGGTAAACGTTAAGTTCAGCTCCACAACTTGTTTTTTATATTATTATTATTATTATTATCATTTTTTAATGACAGTTTGGTAAAGTCAGCCAAAGATGCACCTACCCCACCCTAGGTCTCGTGCTCGCAATTTTACCTGGTAATAGTTGGTAAAGGAAGGCTGTATGTAAAGGTGATTGTGATTGGTGGATCTGTTTTCGGCTGTATCACTGTCAGGTTAATTATCAAACAAACCAAAGGTATATTTTTTATAATAATAAACTATTCATTGTTATTTAAGGTCATTAGAAGTTTCAAAATGTTCGTATATTTGCTTAAATAATGAAGAAATTATATTAATGAATTGGCAACTTTACAACCACAGCTGCCACAAGATTCTCACATCAAATTTTCTTCATTATTTAAGCAAATATACGAACATTTGGAAACTTCTAATGACCTTAAATAACAATGAATAGTTTATTATTATAAAAAATATACCTTTGGTTTGTTTGATAATTAACCTGACAGTGATACAGCCGAAAACAGATCCACCAATCACAATCACCTTTACATACAGCCTTCCTTTACCAACTATTACCAGGTAAAATTGCGAGCATGAGACCCAGCGTGGGGTCGGTGCATCTTTGACTGACTGTACATGTTCAGCTTAGTCCTGTTGTCTGATCATTTTACTACCATCCCCAAATTTACACAAAGGCTAGAAAAATAATTACAAATCTAGCGAAGCAGAGTGGAAAAAATTTCTTTATTCGTCCTGGTCGTCAATACAAATCTGCATTTGGGTGACAAAGAAAAATAATTTGACAAGTATAGAATTTGCCAAGGTTCAAAAATTAATATTTACTTGCTCTCCCACCAGATTTTTCATTCTGTATCACTAAAACAAATGTACAATATTGATAAAGATCTTGTCAAAAATATAAATTATCTGGATATAAATTCTGTAGGTGGAATTAAATTTATTTACCAACATAAGTATATTACCATGTTTTAATCCCAGATAAAATTAAACACATCGCAATGCTTCAATCACCTAAATGGGATTAGTGTTAAGCTTAAATAAGTACAGGTATTAATAATTTTTTTCCCTCTAGTATTGTAGCTACCCGGCAAACAGCGGCCATATGGCGACACTTGGTACCCCAGAGAATTTCTGATTTACTGTAGTTTTGCCAGGTGTCCATAGAATAACTTAAGGTTTGGAAGATTAACTAATGCTTATACTGTACCTCGTTATGTGCGATGCTTTTCAAATTAATATTCTGTTAATCGACATATCTTGGTTTTGAGTTCACTATGTATATACTGACAATGTTTAAATAGCCAAGCAAAGCTAAGAGATTACGAAAATTTCAGTGGTTGTAATGTACAGTTTCAAAACTTCAGAAATAAATACCCGAGAACAAAACAGAACTACAAACAAACTGTATTTGAATCAAAGTGGTAATTAAAATCGTATGGCCTATACCCTCCCGTGAAAAAAATGCATACGCCATAGAGGTGGATACGGTATGAGTTACAGTATGTATAATTATTTCTAATTAAAACTTTTTGTTACAACCAAGAGCTCTCACCAAACAGGTATTTATAAACTAACCAAATTAATTTATAACGACCTTAGACAAAAATAAACTCCAATAAAATACATTCATATGCAACTTGGTCTTATTTTTATTTAACACAGTAAAGTAAGTCTTGCATACCACCAACATGGTCCTCCTAAAATGGGATAAAAATTAAATAAACCACCAATTAACGTTAATATTCCCCTTTAGATACATTTCTTACTTGTGTATGCAATTTAGAGTTTCATGTTCAAATTAAATCTTTTGACTGTGGAAATGTAAAAAGTAAAACAATATTCTACACAAATATGAACTGCAGATTATATTTGGGTTGTGCTTTTTTATATGTACATTTCCGCAACAACAAAAATAAACCTTTACTATTAAACTCTGAATTGTATCCGTAAATAAGAAATGTATCCAAATCAATTACGGCTCTTGGTGTTGGTTTGTTGGTTACGTATTTCAGGACCACCACCATCACCACCACAGCTGTTCTGGACCAAAGTAAAGGAACTGTGGCTGCATCAGAAAGTGCTCGTTAAACGCAACATAAACATTTCTAGCTATATTATAAGGTCACAGGTCGAGGCGTGTGGTCAGTTCCGGAAATACCAGAGGAATAATAATCAGTGTAATCATAGCATATATTCTCAAGAGTTCTTCCACTTATCCACCGTCTCTCAGGATATATAACACCATTATTACACTCTTGCTGCGGTAAAAAAAAAACGCAATTCCCGCACAGTTGTTTTCCATGAAGAGACACTTAAACAACCTACCAGTCCACCATAATCACGCTTTTGTCGTCTTCGTGTAAAGCACAACCGGCTTCGCTTCCTATATTTTCAACCCATTTCCATGGTCAGAGGAGGAGGAGGAGGAGTGACCTTTAAGATGAGGAGGGTTTGACCTGTGAGGAGGAGGAGGATGTAAGAGGAGTATTGGAGGAGGTGCTCACCTTAAGCTTGGCCTGGATCTCCCTCAGCTTGCGTCTGGCCAGCACCTGGATGTGAGAGGACACTTGCTTACGAGTCCGCGTCTTGCCTGTCCTTAGCTTGATGTAGCGGGCGATCAGCTCGTTCCGGCCTGCGGGGGGACAACAGTGGTCAGTTATCTACACCATTCGTCTTCACATGTGATAACAAACAAGTTCATATCCTAGCTACAGTTGTCAATAATAACAAGATAATATTCTAGTTACAGTTATCTTTACGGTATCGGCGCTGAAAACCCGTATAACCTCAGTTGCCTGGAAAACCACCTTCTCGGTAATTTTCACAACCATTTTAATCTATTGTTGCATCAAAATTTCTGCCACCAAGAAGTAAAAGCTTAAAATACACGAACTATTACTTACTATCTAAAAATATCAAGGTCGAGAAGCTGGGAATGGAGTGAAAATTAATGTAATATAAATAAAAACAATTTCCTCGACTACTGTACTGTATAATATAATGGAAAATGGCTTCAAATCGTTTTATTATATTTACTTCACATAACAGTAAATGCTTCACAACACACACAAAAAAAACCCATTGGTGCTTTTAAACGAATTTTACACAAAGTGGTTAATTCTGTGTAGACCCTCAGTATTAGGGCGGAGTAAATCCCTGTTTCCATGCTGGTGGTACACGTTGATGTGGCGCTTGGCTGATAGGCTGCAGTGAGATGCCCACAACACCACTACACATTTTCCCCAGAGGCGGCCGGGTTCATCAACAGGTGGTGGTGGGTGATGCAAGTAAGTGTGTGTGTGTGAGCCCAGATATACACGAGTGGGTGAGAGAGGCCGATGGTGGAAGAGAAATGAGAAGTGGTGGGAGGAAAGAAGGAGAGAGATTTTTAAGATGCGCTACAACAAAAAACAAATAAAACATGGTGTAAGTAACCCGAGAGGCAGAGTTACCGAACAAAAAGCAAGAACACTGAGATCATTATCGGTACTGTACACAAGAAACACAAGGATATTATAAAGAAAGCAACACACAGGTCTGAGGGGCGGGGGGGAGGGGGGTATTTTTAGCATGGAAGGAGTTATGATATTAAAAAAATTCAGATTGGAAAGTAAAATTAAATATAAATATATGGCAATACTATGACACCAGAATAAATAAAATCGCAAAAGGAAAAAGTTAAGATAAAAGTAGGAAAACTGATAACTAATCGTATAGCCAACAATTTCATGACAACACAGAAACTCGACTTGTCTTAACTTAGAAATATAAAGTACAAAACATGTAAAACAAAATTGGTGGTAATTAATCTCCTACTGTATACATTAACAAAGAGTAGAGACAGCTATCCCTGAGTGGTGTAGACTATGGTGAGGTGAAGGAGACTGTGATGTATTATCCAACATAACAAAATCTTCATTATTGTGAGGTTCGGATATGGCAGTGTTGCCACTCATCACTGGCCGGGAACACTACAGTACCTCCTGTGACTGCTGCCTTCATAGACAGTCAACGACCTGGTTATAACACTTGTATGGAAACCTTTAAGTGTACCTGTAATAGTAGACAGCTTTGTTTACATAAATATCCATGTGGTGTACATAAAAGAAATCGAAATGAAAACTCATGTATTCCGATGGGAGGGGTTATTTATTGTCATGGGCACACGCGTTAAACGACCTTATGTCGCCGGGTGGTAGAGCCGCCTCTCTCGTGCCAGTAGAACACAAAGACGACCTTAATGGGGCGCAAAGTTGATTACTAAGAGATGACCGCAGGGCAGGTGCGACCAGCGGGGTCAAGAAGTCACTTTTACAGCATTTTATACCGCTACCTCGTAAGACTTACACATTTACCAAGTATGCCAACTAACACAAACTGAACATTCCACTAAAAGTTGTACAGGCCAGCAGAGAGAGAGAGAGAGAGAGAGAGAGAGAGAGAGAGAGAGAGAGAGAGAGAGAGAGAGGACTGGTACAACCTGGAGAGAGACGATAACAACTCGGCAACCAGGTTAACTCACGGTTCATACTGTACAGGTGTTGTTAATAACTAAACACATGTGGTAACAATAACAACAACAACAATGGCGCCAGATTATTATTATTATTATTATTATTATTATTATTATTGTTATTATTATTATTATTATTTACGTACATGCAAAGTATATTCATTTTCCTGTCTCAACTTTCCCTCACCGCCGTTAACTAAGACGTGCCCTAAACAACGAATAAGACGACAGATAAATAGTGGGTAAAGAAGATGGAAGATAAAAGAGGGTGTGAGAGATATTAGATGAAGAGAATGGGACATAGAAGATAAGGCAAAATAGATAGAGATAGAGGAGAAGGAAAGAGAGTTGAAAGATGATGTATGGAATGAAGGAAGAGAGAGAAGAGGAGGAGGAGGAGAAGGAGGAAGAGTGGGTGAGAGAGTCTCTTTATATCTTGCAAGGAGTTGATAGCCTTGGGTTATACAAGGAGGGAGGAGGAGGAGGAGGAGGGGGGGGTGAGAGAGCAGTAGAAGGAGGAGGGGAGGGAGGCAAGGGAGGAGAATAAGTGTAGCATGGAGGAAGGAGGAGGAAGGAAAACTGACACACACACACAAAGGAGTAGACAAATGCAAGGAATGAGAAACAAATGATAATAATAGGCAGGTTGTAGGGAGGGAGGGAGAGTAAGGAAGTAAGGTACGAAAAGCAGAGACGGAAGTAGAAAGTAGGTCAGTGAAGTAGGGAGTAAGGGAAGTAGGTAAGAATTGATTGATTGAGTGTCGTAATTACATCCCTGGCGACGCAACAGGTAAGTAGGTAAGTATGGAAGGAATAAGGCAAATAAGGAGGGGGAGGGAGAGACAGGGGAGAGACGGAGGAGGGAGGGAGAGGGAGGGAAGGGAGGAGGAGGAGGAGGGACGATGGAGGAGGAAGGAAGGAAGGAAGGAAGGAAGGAAGGAAGGAAGGAAGGAAGGAAGGAGGGAGGGAGGGAGAGAGAGATGATTTAGTAGCAGGGTTCAAAATACATGATTTGTGTCCTCACGCCCTTCTTTACCGAGGCAATTGAGGTGTGAGAAGGAGAGAGGGAGGGAGAGTGATACACCGTTAACTCCTTCCTTGTGTTATAATCTGGGTGGGGGTGGTGGGGGGCCTTGCTTACCTCAGTACTCGTTCCTCCCGCCCCCCCTCCCTCCCTCCCTCCTTCCCTTCTTAGCTACTGCTTCTTCCCTCACCACACTCTAACTCTCTCTCTCTCTCTCTCTCTCTCTCTCTCTCCTCCCTCCTCCTTCTCTCCTTAACCAATCTCCTTCTCTCCACCCCCTTCCTTCCATAATTTTATTGACCCCTTCTTCTTATTCAGATATTCTTTCTGTGTGTGTGTGTGTGTGTGTGTGTGTGTGTGTGTGTGTGTGTGTGTGTGTGTGTGTGTGTGTGTGTACTAATCACCGGGAGACGTAAAATATACATAAGAGGTTCTATGTCTGAGGTAACCCCCACCACCTGTACTGACAGGAGGAGAGGGGGAAGGGGAGAGAGGGGAGAGAGGGGGGGGAGAGGGGAGGATAGGAGTACTATGAGTGAGGGAGGAAGACACACAGAGGGGCGTCATGATCCTGGCGAAGGACAACACTAGTCGTGTTTATGGAGGCCAGCTCGACCCCCCCCCCTAACCCCACCAATATTCCACCCTATGACACCCACCCACCCACCCACACACCTGAACTCCATCTATGTCACCCACCCACACACCTGAACCCCATCTATGTCACCCACCCACACACCTGAACCCCATCTATGTCACCCACCCACACACCTGAACTCCATCATGTCACCCACCCACATACCTGAACCCCATCTATGTCACCCACCCACACACCTGAACCCCATCTATGTCACCCACCCACACACCTGAACCCCATCTATGTCACCACCCACACACCTGAACCCCATCTATGTCACCCACCCACACACCTGAACCCCATCTATGTCACCCACCCACACACCTGAACCCATCTATGTCACCCACCCACACACCTGAACTCCATCTATGTCACCCACCCACACACCTGAACTCCATCTATGTCACCCACCCACCTGAACCCCATCTATGTCACCCACCCACCCACTCCCCAACACCCCTATCTAAGCCTCATCCTCCTGAACTCCCTTCCTCTCACCCCACCTTCCCCAACACCCTCACCACCCCAACATACCCCCACCTACACCCACCCCCCACCGACCCCAACACTTCCCCACCCCACTGCCCCCGGCAGCCCCCAGGCAGGCAAAACAAAGGCAACAGTTGGCCTCGGTGGTGGTACCTGCCGCTGACTGTCTGCCTGACTCCCTGTCTGTCTATATGACTGTCTGTGTAACTCTCTATCTGTGTTTATTTGTCTGTCTAGCTGCCTTCTCCTCCCTGTATGAGTGTCTGTATGAGTGTCTGTGTGTGTTTGTCTCTGTGTCTTTATAGTAGCTACAGACGTCTTATGACCATCACAAAATCAAAACCGAATCATATATGCAAACAATCCTCTATTAACAGTACGAGTCACCCGTATCTCCACAAGCGTAAGTCAGTCCGTGGATTACACTTTTTCCCCGTTAGGTTAGGTTAGGTTGAGAGCCTATTAGGTCTTATAGAGAAAACGTATATATTTGGTGAGGCTGTAGTAACATCGCCCCACTGCCCCACACAACCAGTGAAGATGAGCAAGTTTCCAGAGGTAATGTAAGGCGCGACCACAAGCCTGAGGTGTGTGTGTGTGATGTAGGAGAGTCCATCACACGCAGGCTGTATAAAAATGTAACCCCTCCAGTCATTACAGTAGGTGTTATAGCACATTTATTGGACCACCTGAAGATTAAACACCCCTATGCTAACCTAACCTCCCCTAGGTAGAATAGTGGTGTTTAATCATCAGGTGAAATATATTGGAAGGAAGGGGAGTGGAAGGGGAGGGGAAGGGAAGGGAAGGGAGGGGAGGGAGAGCGAATCTTCACTTGATCCTTATACTGCCGCTGGTTAGATCGTTTTATATGAATCACCGCAGCGACACACACAGCCTGTCACACCCTAGACGCGGTGACTAGGTAAGAAACAGTGAAAAAACCTCCTGGTGGTGGCTCTTGGGACTATAGCTACTTGGAAATTGTATCAGGAGAGAGAGAGAGAGAGAGAGAGAGAGAGAGAGAGAGAGAGAGCTAAACCCTTCCAATTCACAAAAACAATGACAGTTGATGTATAAGACCCACGTGCATTATAAAGCGAAAACATTACCAAGTGTGAGGAGGCGGGAGGGTGTGGGGACGATGGCGGGGGATGGGGGTGTGGGGAGGGGGCAGAGGCGGGGTGTGGGGGGGTACATGTTGCAGTCTCGAGAGGTGGGTTACAGTTACTCATAAAATCTCTCCCATATCACAACCCCTGCAACACCCACACTCCTTGCACCATCTACACCCTTACCACAACCCTGCAACATCTACACCCTCCTTGCACCATCTACACCCTTACCACAACCCTGCAACACCCTACACTCCTCCTTGCACTGCATCTACACCTACCACAACCCTGCAAACATCTACCCTCCTCCTTGCAACATCCACACCCTTACCACAACCCTGCAACATCTACCTCCTCCTTGCAACATCCACACCCTTACCACAACCCCTGCAACATCCACACCCCTACCACAACCCTGCAACACCTACACTCCTCCTTGCAACATCCACACCCCTACCACAACCCCTACAACACCTACACTCCTCCTTGCAACATCCACACCCTTACCACAACCCTGCAACCTCCACCCTTGTAACATCCCACACCCCCCCCACCACACCCACACCTCTCCCAAACCACCCATTTCCCTCATCTACCTCACCAGGCACCTCAGGTCATTAAGTCCTCCTCAAAGATTCGTACGTTCATGTTTGTTTACACTCATGACGTATCCAACAAGTTCCCGCGACTTCTGAGGACAGGGCAAAGTCTCCTCTATTTTATCCGCCACACACACACACACACACACACACACACACACACACACACACACACACACACACACGCACACACACCTCTGGACTCCTGGAATGAGTGACTCGTCGAGGCAACACAGAAGACGACAGCTTCCTAACCAGTATCTCACACCCCTCATGAGGTATATATACTGTCTTCTCTCTTACACATCTACGACATACTGGAGGAGTGTGGGATGAGTATGATAGTAGTTGGAGTATGATGGTGGTTGTGGGGGGGGGGGTGTCTGGGTCGGTCACTAGTGGGAATAATTGTGTGATTCACGCCTGACTGCCGCGCCACACGTCTTGCTCCCGGGACCTGTTGCCTCCCTCCTTCCCTCCCTCCATCTCTCCCTCCTTCCCTCCCCGTTGGGTCTGTGTGCTCCTTGTGTGTGCGCGCTCGTGTATGAGTGCCGCTTTGTGTGACTGTAGTACCTGTTTAGCTTAGTGCATTTAGGGGACAATACACCTTTGGATGGATGCAAAGTACTGGGAAACGTGGATGTGGACGATGGCTTGGGTGTTGTGGTGGTACTCTCAAGCTGACCACCAACAGCCCCTCACAGCCCCCCCTCCTCCACCAACAGCCCCTCACAGCTCTCAGGGCCAGGGGCGAGCAACGTCGTGGCCAGGCTGTCGTGTCCTCAAGCAGTATTTTCCCTCCTTCCCTCCCTCCCACCAACCAACACCAACTCTCAATTTCAATACAGTACCCAGAAACACAACCCCGCCAAGCTAAATAATCACTCGTGTTAATAATACTCATAATAAGACCCAACGAGAGTTATAGGAGTCAGGATGAGGAGATACAAGTAGAATTTTAGCTTCTCAAGGCTTGTTGCCATTTTTCCCGCGTAAACCACCGACTCTTCCCGCCAAAACAAACCGCGTCGCTCGCCAAAACCACTGGGGCCAACAGTCAGCACGTTGATAAATACTGCAGCCGCCCGTAACACTGAGCTACTGACGACTACAAGGTTGCTGCGGCTACCGGGGCCTCGTTACTAGGAGCGTCTAGCACCCAGTACGTACCACCAAGCGCCAAGTCAAGATTATTTCCGTAGAAGCAAAAACACTAGTAAGCAAGACTACCACCTTGTTCTGCGTCACAATACTGCTAGCAGGATAATCAGTACTGATAGTAGCATCAATAGTAACACCACTAGCACCAACAGTAGACGCAACAGCAATATTGACAACAGCAGCAACACCAAGAAACGAGGTAACCGCTGGTGCCACCAAGTGCAACGACAACAAAAGAACCACCACCATCGCCAACAACAACAAGTATCAATCGACATCATGACTACCACCATTATCACCATCAACACCACCACCAGCAACAACACCAACACCACCACCACTACCAGTACCGCCGCCACCAAGAACAACATCAGCGCTCCCCAATCTGGGCAGGATGACTCACAGCCAACACCAGCCAGTAACACCAAGCAACAAAGGAGCAGCGGCCGGCATCACCAATCTCACGTGTGACTTGTCCCTGCCCTCAGCTGTTCCTTCCTTCACTTGTTCCTCGTCACACTTCCCTCTTGCATCACTCCTTACGTAAATCACCCATTTCTTACATTGCTGTTTGTAAGTTACCCATTTCTCTCGCCTCATTCCCTCAGTATGTCTTCCTTATCTTGCTTCATTTCTTACGTAAGTCACCCATTTCTTAGATCAATAGTTCTCGTCATTTATACCACGTGTCATTTGTTTTTTATGTAATTTATTGTCGTGTCACTTGTTTGTTATGTCATTTATTGTCGTGTCACTTGTTTTTGTCATTTCTATTGTGCGTCACTCGTCATTTCTATCGTGCGTCACTCGTCATTTCTATCTTGCGTCACTCGTCATTTCTATCGTGCGTCACTCGTCATTTCTATCGTGCGTCACGTCATTCATATAGTGAGCCTCCTGTTCTTCATATCATTCATTCCGTGCATCACTTGCGTCACTTAACCTGCAAATCTTGTTTATGGAATCACGCAGCTCGCCGGGTTGTATGTCTTGAGTCCGTCACTACAAAGCATCACACACACACACACACTTCGGAAGTGTTTACATAAGAACATAAGAAACATAAGAAAATAAGGAGTCCGCAATAGGCCGGTTGGCCTGTGCATGGCAGCTCCTGTCGAGAGTTACTACCACTCTCTATCATCCATAAATCTATCTAGCCTCCTTTTGAAACTTTCCAGAGTTCCCGCACTTACTACAACGTTGCTAAGCTTGTTCCACTCGTACACCACCCTATTTGTGAACCAGTTTCTTCCTATCTCCCTCCTAAACCTAAACTTATCCAACTTGAATCCGTTGCTCCGAGTCCTATCCTGCTCGGATAGTATAAGAACTTTATCTATATCCCCTTTATTGATTCCTTTCACCCACTTAAATACTTCTATCATATCTCCCCGCACTCTTTGTCTTTCTAGGGAAGGTTTCTAAGTCCCGGAATCATTTTTGTCATTCTTCGCTGCACCGACTCTAGTGAATTTATATCTATTCTATAATAGGGGCACCAGAACTGAACCGCATAATCGAGGTGCGGCCTGACTAGCGCAAGATATAGTTGCAATGAGACCTCTGCACTCTTGTTACTTACACTTCTAGATATAAAACCCAATACTCTGTTTGCCTTATTTCGAACATTAACACACTGTTTTCTAGGCCGTAGGTCTGGGCTTACAAGTACCCCTAGGTCTCTCACAAGTCGACTTCTCTAGGTTGATGTTGTTAAGGCTGTATACATTATTAGTATTTGTTCTTCCAATATTAAGTACGCTGCACTTGCTGGTGTTGAATTTCATTTGCCATTTTTCAGACCACCCCTGCAGTTTATTTAGATCCTCCTGTAATCCATTTGCATCCTGCCCTGAATTAATCTGCCGCCCTATTTTGGTGTCATCTGCAAACTTGCTTATGTCACTGCTGATCCCAGTATCTAGATCGTTTATGTAGATTATGAACAAGAGTGGGCCTAATACTGACCCCTGGGGAACCCCACTGGTTACACGGCCCCACTCAGATTTAACACCATCTCCGCTGACCCTCTGCGTTCTATCGGTGAGCCAAGATTTTATCCAATTTAAAACTTTCCCCTCGATACCATGAGCCTTAATTTTTCTCAGAAGCCTCTGATGCGGTACTCTGTCAAATACTTTGCTAAAGTCTAAGTAAATAACATCGTAATTTTCGTCATTATCTACTACCTCGAAGACTTTCCTAAAAAAGTCAGCAGATTTGTTAGACAAAATTTTCCCTTTGTAAACCCATGTTGAGAGTCGTAGATTAATTTGCTTTTCTTTAGAAGCGATCGGATGCTATCTGCTATAATTGATTCAAGAAATTCCCCCACTACTGACGTCAAACTGATCGGCCGGTAATTTGACGCTGATGCTCTGTCTCCCTTTTTGAATATGGGTACTACATTTGCCTGTTTCCACAAGTCTGGCACAACTCCGGTGTCTAATGATTTTGTAAATAAGTTTATGGGTCCGGCTAATTCTGTTCCTCATAATTCTTTTCAAGACTCGAGGGAAATTTCATCGGGCCCTGGGGATTTTGTTTTCTTTAGTTTATTTATCTTCTTAAGAACATCCTCTTCTTGATAGTGACATTCTCTTAATTTCTCTTCTTCCCTTTCCTTAAATATCAGTTCCACTCTGAATTTCATAGCAATTCTTCTGTGAAAAACTGATAAGAAGTTATTGTTCAATGCTTTGCTTATTTCTTCACTGCCATTTATCACTTCTCCTCCCAACTCTTTGTCCTTGACCTTTTGTCCTATAAACCTGGAAAATCTTGGGATTCGCTCTGGATTCTCTTGCTATTTTGTTTTAATAGTCTCTTGCTTTCCTTACATTTTTACCATTCCTAGATAGTTCATTATACCTATTTCTGAGCCCTCCTCCCCTCCCTTTTTACCTCTTATATATTCCTCTTTTCTTTTTATTCCCTCAAGTTTGTTAAGTTTTCTGGTCATCCACCTTGGCTCATTCTTATTTGACCTATTTTTCTGTATGGTATATTTTGGTTCTGTGCTTTATGCAGTATACTAGTGGATTATTATAGTCAAGTGATCTGTTGTGTCATCTATGATCTCACCCTTCCTACTGGGACTGACGTGACTGTCTTGTTTCACCTCAGGTACCTTCTTAACCCTGATAATCCGCCAACTGAAAGTTTGGGACTCCTGACCATATTATCATTGTTTTGTGTTTCAATTTAGGGTGAACCTGATTTCTCGGGTGATCACTGTTCCAAGTTCTTCCCTACTTTCAGATATTCTTGATATATTTTCTTTTTATTTGTTAATACTAGGTTCATTATATTGTCACCTCTAGTAGGTTCTGTAATTAGTTGTTTCAAAAAATTGTCCTGTACTGCGTCTAGGAAGTCTTCAGATTCATAGTCACCTACAATGTTGTCCCAGTCAATATTTCTGAAGTTGAAGTCCCCATAATGCACAGGTTCTTATATTTTGCCAGTTCTACTCATTTCCTGCCATATAGACTGAGCTGCTTCTTTCCCAAGACTTCCTTCCTGCGTCATTTTCTACGTCATTTGGCTGCGGATGCGTCATCTTGTTAACATAACGGCAACAACAGTTAGCTTACTGGGGTGGTGGTGGTGTGTTGTTGTTATTGTTCCCAGCGACAAATTCACTAGTTGTTGTCACGCGAGTCAGTTCCTGTCCTGTTCTTGTTGTTTTTATTTCGCCATTGGTTACTTTGTTTACATACAGTACTGGGTAAGTTACCAGTTTGGCCATTAAATGTTCATCACCTTACTTTTATGGCTTTATGGTTAGGTTAGGTTTGGTTAGGGTAGGTTCGGTTAGGTTAGGGTAGGTTTGGTTAGGTTAGGTTAGGTTAGGGTAGGGTAGGTTTGGTTTGGTTAGGGTAGGTTACGTTAGGGTAGGTTTGGTTAGGTTAGGGTAGGTTATGTTTGGGATATGTTAGGGTAGGTTAGTAGGTTAGGTTATGTTTGGGATCTTAGGTTAGGTTAGGTTTCAAGGCTGAACCTTCGTAAGACCATGAGGGTGACCATGATCCTCCCTGGCAGCTTCACTTATAGTTTACTTCCCCCTCCTGCCCCCCTCACCCCACCACCCCCCTTCCTGCCCCCACTCACCCCCACCACTTCCCCCTCCTGCCCCCACTCACGAGGCTACAGCTTAACAATCTCCTCACATACGTATTCTTAACCCACAATTCGGATCACGTTAAGATTATAGACATCGCAACTTATTTCACCTGATGAAACACCTTAACGCTACCTGTGGGAGGGGGTTAGGTTAGGTATGCGTTAGGGTGGTTTATCTTTAGGTGATCCGTCGTGTAGTGGTTTGTAACGAGTCTTGAGGAAAATTAGTCGTTAAAGAAAATGATGATGAATTAACTGATCTTATGGTTGGGAGGTGACATTAATTCGTGGTGACCATTGATAAAATCTTATATATATATTTCCTCACACACACACACACACACACACACACACACACACACACACACACACACACACACACACACACACACACACAGATCAGTTACTTTTGACTTTTCCCACAAATACTGAGAATCCATCGAGACATTAATTCGTGGTGTGTAAGACAAGAGGGATAGACGTCTCTCAGCGGTGGTGGTGACGGCTGGTGTTGCGACACGCACTCCAGGTCCCCGTGACTCCCCACTTACATCCTCCCTCCCTCCTGTCTAACCACTATCACCACCACCACTCTACTCCTCACACCGTCAACCTCTCCTCACCACAGTGTTATTTAATCTGAATCTCGGGCATACATGACACACAGAAACAGTTACAGTCTCCGCCAACAACAAGAGGAGGACGGAGGCGCGGCTGGTGGAGACATAAACCAAAAACAATAACATCAAGTAGAGGAGAGGAGTAACCTTGAGGTGGCGAGGCCCCACCCAGGCGGGCTAGCCAAGGCTCCTCCACTCATGGACCTTTGTTGGTCTCACCCACGGCTCACTGGCCCACGCCCACACAACCCATACACGCCCCACACCCGCGCCACACACACACACACGCCCCAGGTCTCCTCCCCTTCCGCACACGCCCGTCTCCCGCGCCGCACACGTCCCCGGCTCGCGCCACACAACACTGGAACCTTTATCATAGACGGGAACACTGGAGGAACAGGCGGCCACATGAACACCCCGGGTCAAGGGTCCTGCCCACCCCCCTCCTCCTCCTCTTACCCCGAGGACGCCCTCCACCTGCACCCTCACCCAACCTCCTCCTCCTTCAACAGGTGGCTCCCTCCCAACACCACTCCACCCGCCTTCACTTGTTCTGTCCATTCTCCCTCTCCTCACCTGTACTCACTATCCTCACCTGTACCCGCTCTCCTCACCTGTTCTCACTTTCTTCACCTGTACCGAGTCACTCTCCACCTGTACTTCTCCACCTGTACCCGCTCTCCTCACCTGTACCCGCTCTCCTCACCTGTACCCGCTCTCCTCACCTGTACCCGCTCTCCTCAGCTGTACTGACTCTCCTCACCAGTTCTATTCTCTCCCTCGCTTCCTCCCTCCCACCATTCGTTTCCTGTCTTACATAACTCTTCTCTGTCAATTTCCCTCCTCTCTCATCTACCTATTTCGTCAGCTTTATCTCATCGTCTCTCTCTCCAACTCCAATTCAATTCCCCCCTTCCTTCCCTCCATCTTCTTCACCTTAAATTCATATATTTCTATTCCTTCACTCCCTTCCTCCTCTCCCTCTCCCCCTCCCTTACTCCTCCTTTCTCTCACAAATTCAAATATTCGTCTTCTTCCTCCTCCACCCCAACCAATTTCCCCCTTCTCTCCTCCGCCTCACTCTCTCCCTCTTCCACCCCCTCCCATTCCTCCTCCTCTCCTTATTCTAACCTCCTCCCCAACACCACCCCTCCCCTTCCTCCTCCACAGTAACATCCCTCCTCCATCCCCACCACATCACCACCCCCCCCCTGCACAAATTTCATATCAATAACTCCTTTGCCGTCGGAGTTAATAAAGGAGGAGACAAACAGGCATCAATCAAGGTCCAGGAAACCAAGTAACTCTCAGACGAAAAATAAACACTCGTGTCAATTTTGTCAACAAGTTTGTAACCTTTTTTTTTCGTATTTCTTCTCTTCTCTTCTCTCTCCCCTCTCTCTCTCTCTCCCCGGGGCTGAAGTTGTGTCTGTTTGAAGACGAGAGACGCCCATCGCTTTATTAACCGTCACCCCCAGGGACAATGGCTCCCCCCTCCTCTCTCTCTCTCTCTCTCTCTCTCTCTCTCTCTCTCTCTCTCTCTCTGTCTCTCTCTATGAATACAACGATTGGACAAGTGTTGGGTAGATGAAGATGTCGTATGTAAATTACAGAGCCTAGAGCCCCCCCTCCATTCCGTACCGATTGTTGTTGCAAACTATTCGTCCACTGTAGTACATATAAGTAACGTGATAGAAGTACAGATTTAAGTGTATAAAGTATATGTAAAGTGTTTAGCTATCATAAAATACAGGATTATAAAAATGTATATAAAAAAGCTTCACTTAAGTCGAATTATCTATACATAGCGATGGTTAGGTCAAGTTAGGTCAAGACTCATTTGACCTCAAGTACTCGGCGGTGAGGGTATAATGCTCTTTATATTCAACAAACAGATCAGGTGTGTGTGTGTGTGTGTGTGTGTGTGTGTGTGTGTGTGTGTGTGTGTGTGTGTGTGTGTGTGTGTGTGTGTGTGTTGGAGCTCACTCATTCTTGCCCCCAGCGTTAATTAAACTATCAAAATGTTTTCCCTGCCTCCTCAATATTCTTTCCGGTGTGGGCCCGTGTGGTGCTAAGTCGGCCTCTTGTCTTCCTTCCCTCTCTCACCTCCCTCCTTCTCTCACCTCCTTCTCCGACCTAGAATCTTTCCCTGTTCTTCCTTTCCTCCTTCGTTCACCTATCATCCTTCCACCTCCCTCCTTCTCTCACTTCCCTCTCCCACCTACCACCATCCATCTCTGTTATTCCCTCCCTCCCTCACCCTCACATCTACTCGCTTTCTCCGTTCCTTAGTCGCCCCCCCTCCCTCCTTCTCTCCTTCCTCCTTCTCTCCCCTCATCTGCTAGCCCTCTATCTCCACCCTCACCTTTCCATCTTTCTTCCCACTCCGCCTCTCCTCCCTCTACGTTGTTCGGTCCTTCACCTCCTTCTCCCTCTCATTACTCCCTCACTCCCCAGGCCTTCAAGGTAAACTCTTAATTCTGATGTAGTAACAGGAGTGTGAAGAGGAGGGTGAAGAGGAGGGGTGAAGAGGAGGGTTGAAGAGGGTCGTCACACGTCTATGGTGCTATACACGAGTGACTCCTCTTCCTCCACCACTACTTCATTCTCCACCACCACTATCACCACCATCCCTACCATCACCTCCAACAACAACACCACCACTGACTGACTGACTGACTGGCTGGGTGAGTGGCTGACAGAGGACACTAGTTAGTAATTAAGCTAAGACTCAGAGATTCACGTCGACCTAAACACAGAGTAACAGTTATTAAAAAAGATTCACTTATGTCCTTCATTACCTCACATCCTGTACATCCCGGGTAGTGAGTGTGTGTGTGTGCGTGCGTGTGTGTGTGTGTGTGTGTGTCTGTGCGGCAGGGAGTCGAACCAGGTATTAGGCTCCCCAGGTAGTGTTGACATTGAGTGAGCGTGTCCACTGGGCCACGGCAGCACCCAGTAACACACGCTGGCTCCACACTGTGTCATTCTGAGTGTCTGGGTTGATTGAACGAGTGGCCGGATAAATGAAAACCCGGATAAATGAATGGGTGGAAAAGTAAAGGGCCGGATAAACGAGTCCAGATGAGTTAGAAGTCGATCTACGAGAAAGTCCGGTTAAGTGAGAGGTTAATGTGAAGGAGGCTTTGCGGTAGCGGTAAACACAAGACAGATGAGGGCGCGGGCGGGTTGGTGGGCGGTCGGGTGTAGGCAGGTGGGTGAGGGTGCAGGCAGGTGTAGGCGCGGGCGTGTAAAGGTTTGGGTGGGTGAGAGCGCGGGCGGTGGGTGAGAGCGCGGGGGGGGGTTGGCGGCAGGTGAGCGAGAGAACAAAGGCAGTTCTTCATAAGAACAGCCGCTCAGCCAGCCATTACCAGTTGCGGGCAAAGGGTCACAAGCGACGCCTCACTTCTACACGCACGGATTAAATATTAAACTCTGGTGAACACCGCTTTACCGGGCTCCCTCCCTGACCCTCCACTTCCCTCCTGACCCTCCTCTACTCCATCAACACTGGCCACACACAACCCCCTCCATCAACAGTGGCCACACATAACCCCCTCATCAACAGTGGCCACACACAACCCCCTCATCAACACTGGCCACACACAACCCCCCCCATCAACACTGGCCACACACAACCCCCATCAACACTGTACACACAACCCCCATCAACACTGGACACATAACCCCTCATCAACAGTGGCCACACACAACCCCTCATCAACACTGGCCACACACAACCCCCATCAACACTGGCCACACACAAACCCCCATCAACACTGGCACACACAACCCCCCATCAACACTGTACACAACCCCCATCAACAGTGGCCCACAACCCCCATCAACACTGGCCACACACAACCCCTCCATCAACAGTGGCCACACATAACCCTCATCAACAGTGGCATAACCCCCTCATCAACAGTGGCCAAACACCCTCATCAACAGTAGAACCCCTCATCAACAGTGGCCACACACAACCCTCATCAACACTGGCCACACACAACCCCCATCAACAGTGTACAGACAACCCCATCAACACTGGCCACACAACCCCCCCATCAACAGTGGCCACACAACCCCATCAACACTGACACACACAACCCTCCATCAACACTGGCCACACACAACCCCCATCAACACTGGCCACACACAACCCCCCATTAAACTGACACACAACCCCCCATCAACACTGGCCACACACAACCCTCCATCAACACTGGCCACACACAACCCCCCATCAACACTGGCCACACACAACCCTCCATCAACACTGGCCACACACATCCCCCCATCAACACTGGCCACACACAACCCCCCATCAACACTGACACACACAACCCCATTCCACACACAACCCCCCATCAATACTGGCCACACACACAACCCCCCATCAACACTGGCCACACACAATCCCCCATCAACACTGGCCACCCAATCTCAGCAAATCTCTGACGCACATAGTGTAGATAATTGTTGAAGAGGGGATTCGCTCACTATCCACCCCTCACCTTGCCTCACCTCTCACCTTCTCCTTGTCTTAATTCTCCTCTACCGCCTTATTTACTTTTGTCTCTTCCTCTCTTCGTTTAAATTCCTTCCCTCTCACCACCTCCTCCACCTACTTCCCATTCTCTACAAATCAAACAGGCCCCAGTCCAAATAGGCCCCAGTCCAAATAGGCCCCAGTCCAAATAGGCCCCAGTCCAAATAGGCCCCAGTCCAAATAAGCCCCAGTCCAAATAGGCCCCAGTCCAAATAGGCCCCAGTCCAAATAAGCCCCAGTCCAAATAGGCCCCAGTCCAAATAAGCCCTAATCCTAACAGGCCCCAATCTAGCTAATGGTAATTCTAGCTATTAGGATTGGGGTCCATCTGAGCTGTCACCCAATCCATCTACCTGTCAAGGGCGAGGTCACACTTGAAGGGTGACCCCCCCTCATGCTGATGGAGGTCGAGGTGACATATAGGTAGGGGTAGGGGTGACAGTGAGGGTGAGTGAGGTGAGGTGAGGTGAGTGAGGTGAGGATGCAGGTAGGGTGAGGTGAAGGTGAGGGTGAAAGTGAGGGTGAGGTGAGGGTGAGGTGAGATGCAGGTAGGGTGAGGGATAAGGTGGTGGGGTGAGGTGAGGTGAAGGTGGTGAGGTGAGTGAGGTGAGGTGAGTGAGGATGAAGGTGAGGTGAAGGTGAGGATGCAGGTAAGGGGTGAGGTGAAGGTGAGGTGGTGAGGTGAGTGAGGTGAGGTGGTGAAGGTGAGGTGAGGTGAGAGAACGACATTGGAGGGAGGGAGGGCAAGGTGAGGGGAGAGGGTGGTCCTGGTGGGCGGTGACGAAGGAGACAAATTAGATGACCAGGGAGACCTCTACTCCTCTCTCTCTCTCTCCTTCCCCCTCCTTTCCCCTCTCCTCCTACTGTCCTCTTCCCTGGGTAATATCTCTCCACCTCCACCACACTGACCACTACCACCACCACCACACTACGACCACAATTTCCACACTGACCACTACCACCACCACTACTACACTGACCACTACCACCACCACTACTACACTGACCCTACCACAATTTCCCGACCACTACCCACCACTACTACACTGACCACTACCACCACCACTACTACACTGTACCACCACCACTACTACACTGACCCTACAATTTCCCATTGACCACTACCACTACTACAGTGACCACTACCACCACCACCACAATTTCCCATTGACCACTACCACCACCACTACTACACTGACCCCTACCACAATTTCCACATTGTGCACTACTACTACTACAGTGACCACTATCACCACCACTACTACACTGACCACTACCACCACCACTACTACACTAACCTATCACCACCACTACTACACTGACCACTACCACACTGACCACTATCACCATCACCACTACACTGACCACTACCAACACTATACCACCCCCGACTTCTACCACCACCATCACCACAACTACCTAACCTAACCCCATCAATCAAGACAACTCCGCTTCCCTCATCCGTCAACCACAACACAAAACCAAAACTAAACACAACACAACGCAACACAACACTAACGCAAAACATTATAATTTCTACCAAGGAAATGACACGCGGCTGACGATACGAATCAGCTTGTCTACTCAAACGCTTGACAGCTTAAAGAAGGTGAGAGAGAAGAAATAAAGACAGCGGTTTAGACGGGAAGAGGGGACGCGAGATAGGAGGAGGAGGAGGAGGAGGAGGAGGAGGAGGAAGAGGAGGAGGAGGAGGAGGAGGAGGAGGAGGAAGTGCAGAATGTGAGGAAGAAGAGGAGGAGGAATGAGTACTACAGGAAGAGGGGACGTGAGATAGGAGAAAGAGGAGGAGGAAGAGGAGGGGGAAATACGACGAGGAGAGGGAGGGATGATAGTAGAGGAAGGGGAGAGGAAGGGGGAAGTTAGACAGTAGACAAAGAGTAACTCTGGTAAACCTTGAGTGACCGCTAGGCCGCTCAAGGGTCAGGCTACAGGGATAAGAACAAGGCACGTGTGCATGGCTGTCTGTACTTCAAGGTAACCAACTTCCACCAGTTACCTCAAGGAAGAACTTGTCATCATACATCCTCACGCCAACACCTCAACCACACTGCAGGTCAAGCAAGAGTTTTGTCACATTGTAAATTCACGCCAAGTTCTGAAACACTCCATTACTCCATCATTCCATTACTCCATCACTCCATCGTTCCACCACTCCATCATTCCATTACTCCATCACTCCATCATTCCATTACTCCACCACTCCATCATTCCATTACTCCACCACTCCATCATTCCATTACTCCATCTTACAGTCAAGGAGTAACTTATAATACTACAGTCAAGTTACTACCCTCTTAAAATCCAGTTTGATAATTTGTTATATAATTATTGTCATGAGATTAATGACTTAGTAATTATCAAGTACCTTTAAAGAGAGTTGTAATACGTAAAAGGTAAAGACATGTCAATATTTTTCAAACTCAATAATGTCCATGTGAAAAATAAAGTTAAAGCAGCATTAAAATTATCACTGACAGACAGACGAACAGACAGAAAGATTCCCGTTACGAAAAAAAAGAAAAGAAATCAAATCAACTCATTATATACGGCTCGTGTTACCTGTCTTCGCTAATAAACAAACACATATACCCAGGTAAAACAAAAACAACAAATAAACGAACATCGGTAAATTAATAATAACAAGAACAATATGATAATAAAACACATGGTTGGAGTCGATTACTGTATCGGGTGGACGAAATCGGGGGATATTATTGAGAGGCGGAAGAAATCGAATGTTAAATCTGACCGAATCAGAGTCGATATTATGAGAGTGATTCGGTCAAAAATAAATAACACTGTTAGGTTAGGTTATGAATTAGGTTATAAGTAAAAGTTAGATTAGGTTAAGGTAAGGTAGGTTAGGTTAGGTTAGGTAAGGTTAGGTTAGATTAAGTTACAGTACTAGGTTAGGTCAGGTTAAAGTACGTTTGGTTAGGTTAAGTGTCCAGGTCCGTAAATGATTTAATATTTACATAAAATAATTTTCCTTATCTTATGTTGATGACCTAGACAAATTCCTCCACCACGAGACAGAGTTTACCCTGACTCTTCCTCTTCCTGAAATTTACCCCCCGATGATGGGCGGCACCTCCAAGATGATGGGCGGCAGCCTCCTCCACCTCCACGATGGGCCAACCTCCACCACCTCCCGTTGATGGGCAGCAACCTCCACCTCCTCCATCAAGATGATGGGCGGCAACCTCCACCTACTCCACGATGATGGGCGGCAACCTCCACCTCCTCCGTGAAGATGATGGGCGGCAACCTCCAGCTCCTCCAAGATGATGGGAGCAACCTCCACCTACTCCACGGTGATGGGCGGCAACCTCCACCTCCTCCATCAAGATGATGGGCAGCAACCTAGCTCCTCAGATGATGGGCGGCAACCTCCACCTCCTCCGTGAAGATGATGGGCGGCAACCTCCAGCTCCTCCAAGATGATGGGCGGCAACCTCCACCTCCTCCAAGATGATGGGCGGCAACCTCCACCTCCTCCATCAAGATGATGGGCAGCAACCTCCAGCTCCTCCAAGATGATGGGCAGCAACCTCCACCTCCTCCGTGAAGATGATGGGCAGCAACCTCCACCTCCTCCAAGATGATGGGCGGCAACCTCCAGCTCCTCCAAGATGATGGGCAGCAACCTCCACCTCCTCCAAGATGATGGGCAGCAACCTCCAGCTATTCCACGATGATGGGCGGCAACCTCCCTCCGTGAAGATGATGGGCGGCAACCTCCAGCTCTTCCAAGATGATGGGCGGCAACCTCCAGCTCCTCAAGATGATGGGCGGCAACCTCTACCTCCTCCAAGATGATGGGCGGCAACCTCCAGCTCCTCCAAGATGATGGGCGGCAACCTTCACCTCCTCCGTGAAGATGATGGGCAGCAGCCTCCTCCACCTCCACGATGATGGGCAGCAGCCTCCACCACCTCCACGTTGATGGGCCAACCACCTCCTCCATCAAGATGATGGGCGGCAACTCCACCTACTCCACGATGATGGGCGCAACCTCCACCTCCTCCGTGAAGATGATGGGCGGCAACCTCCAGCTCCTCCAAGATGATGGGCGGCCTCCACCTACTCCACGGTGATGGGCGGCAACCTCCACCTCCTCCATCAAGATGATGGGCGCAACCTCGCTCCTCCAAGATGATGGGCAGGCAACCTCCACCTCCTCCGTGAAGATGATGGGCAGCCAACCTCCACCTCCTCCAAGATGATGGGCGGCAACCTCCACCTCCTCCAAGATGATGGGCGGCAACCTCCAGCTCCTCCAAGATGATGGGCGTCAACCTTCAGCTACTCCACGATGATGGGCGGCAACCTCCACCTCCTCCAAGATGATGGGCCGCAACCTCTACCTCCTACAAGACGATGGGTTCCAACCTCCCAACCAAGTTTTAAAAGGAGGCTAGATAGGTTCATGGACGATAGGAGAGAGAGAGTGGTTGTAACTCTCGACAGGAGCTGCCATGCACAGACCAACCGGCCTATTGCAGACTTCTTATGTTCTTATGTTCATAAACACAACAAAATCACCACCGAGCGTAAGAAAACACCGAAAGTAAATCATAAAATCACACCACCAAAAGCTATATTTTATAACGAGAGAACGAAACGCGATTATGGAGACATTTAACGTAATTACGGCCAATAAAACGCACTCATGGAAGCTAATTATGACACGGGGTAATTTTGCTTATTGTGAAGATAATTATGGGTGAGTGAGTGTGTTGGGGTTCGTTGGAGTGTGTTGGAGGTGTGATGGAGTGTGTGTAGTGTTAGGATAATTTAGGATGAGTTAGATTAGGAAAGCATTGTGTTATATCCTAACCTAACCCAACTTAACTCAAACTATACTAATCTATTGTTTCTATTATATAATTCGGATTATTCCTTGTTATAATAATTATCAAAACAGAATTATTATTTTTATTTTGGATTACCTCATAAGCGGGAATATTTTTTTTTAAAACTGGAATTATTTTTTAAAATGTTTACATTTTGTTAAATTATGATAATTTTGGGTAATTTCGAATTTTTCAAGTAAGAATAATTTTAATGGTTTATTGAATTATTATTATTATTATTATTTCAAGTAAGAATAATTTTAATGGTTTATTGGATTATTATTATTATTATTATTATTATTATTATTATTATTATTATTATTATTATTAATATTATTATTGTTATTATTATTATTTTGAACTAGAATTATATAAAAAATTGCCTGGAAGAGGGTCAAGACGCCTCACCCTATACCTCTCGTATAGTGCAGCAGCTTAAACAAGACAGATTTTCGTCATTTATTGAAAAAAACAAAACAAGAATGAGCGGAAAAAAATATTAAATCATAGAAAAATATAAATATTAATAAATTTTATTTTATCTCATTATTATTATTATTATTATTATCATTATTATTATTATTATTATTATTATTATTATTATTATTATTATTATTACAGTACATAAGACTGATTTTGACAGATACAGCAAGAGTGTGTAACTAGCGCTGTACCCCCACCCCGGAGACCTCTATAGGGCGGGGTGGGTGTTGTGATGCGTCGCGGTATAACTCAAAACTTACACGTGCAATATTAATCAAAATAGTCTTGTAATATTGTGTACCGTCTTCGCTGTACTCCCCGTCGTGCGGCTGTACTCGTGATAACCTGTATCGCCGCCAGTCATGTGTTGCTCTGGGAAAAATGTCCGCGTATGTTTACTAGACTGAGGAGCTCTCATACACCAATATTACAACCAGATCGTGGAAGGCGGCCGCGTCTCTGTTATTATTTGGTTAAAACTAGTAATAATAAGTCGTTAAACCAGGTCTTGAGTGTGTGTTGAGGGGCACCCGCCGCCGCCAGAAGCTCCGCCGCCTCACCTCCCAAAAATGATTCCTTAATGTGTTTTTAGAGAGTTATTACCGGTGTGTTATTACTGAGGTGTGGTGAAGGTGGTCACTAGCACTGGCTGACGACCGCCAATATTAGGCATCGCGGACAGGTAAAAGCGCTGTCATTAATTACATCTGCATATCTGGCACAGGTAGCCAGCTCACTCACCCACTGCCGTATACGTAATATACTTCACGTCTCCTTCTTCCTCCCATAAGTGTCAACAATAAAAGTAGACTCCGCTGATAACCTTATCTCAGCCACCTTCGTCACCGCCGTCGCCGCTACAACACTCGCGGGCGCCGCCATGAACGCCTGCTGGCCGATACCTTCACCGCGGTGCAGTACGGTGCGGCGGCCACCCACCTTCCCCGCTACTTACTGCACACGACCCCCTCTACATGCACACACACACATTCAATAACCTCCTCAACACACGCACACACAGTACACCTGGCGCTGATTTCCAGGTTGAATGTTATCACTGAATAATACAGTGAGCCACGAGACTCTGCAGCCACCATTGTCACAGGTGAAGGTGTGGCTGACCGTACACAATACTACCCTGATACAGTCCGCCACATTCTTGGCTTGTATAATACAGGTGGTATACGTTAGGTGTGTCATCATACACATGAATGCTGTAGTACACGGTGGTATAGCCTGAGTGTGTGTGTGTGTGTGAGCACGTCAACAACACGGCCCCGCCACACACAGTTGTTGACGCCTGTGTGGACACAACAGGAGGAGCTGGTAGTGAGGTGTAAGGTATAGATGGGTAAGAGTTATGGTCGCTCCTTCAGTACCCGCCTTACGTCCTCACAATCATGCTCACTGTGTTCTCCTCCAAGGATCTTTAGTATTAATAAAATATAAATTATAAAATAGTCCGGGAAAATATGTCATTTTTAATTAACGTATTCTTGGTTCAGTCAGGGACATTCTTTCATTGTAAAACCTGCGTGTTTTGCCAAAGTTCAGGAGATGCAGGTACAAACGGAGACATTTACGCTACTCTGGAAAAATCCCAAAATCACTCGACCTTCTGTAGGTGTTTTAGTGTCGCTGAAAATACTCGTCTTTGTGTACATGTTTATGACAGTACCTCATCATGTGTGGGGGGGGGGGGTGACCAGGTGTGTGTGTACAAGACAAGACGAGGGATATAAAGCTTGGTGCTGCTGTCATCAGAGTAGAACATGTACTGCTAGTGGTCACGGTCATACTCGTGTTGCTGTGTGTGGCCGAGGGTGTTGACTGTGTCATTATTTATAAACTAACCATCATCACCAATAACCTTCACTACTCCACAGATGACCGACGACGGCCTAACTATAAGCACTAATCAATTCCCGTAACCTAACCTAACCAATCCCAAGGCTACAATACACAACTTCGGTTTAGGTTCCGAGGGAGGATTAAAATTCGAGTTAAAACGATGACTTTTCTTCACATCAGAGTCACGACAGGACAGGGGGGCGGCGCTGGGTGTTGGACGTCTAGACTCGGCGGCTACTCCCGAGTGCCGCCGACAATCTCATGACTGCCTGTAATTCCTGGTCCAGATTTCATACTCGGAATCGTTAAGCAATATTTGGTATTCATTTCATTACACACAACCAACCAGTACTCACTAGATTGGTGCTATACACGTATCACCACCGTCCACTAGAATTGGTGTTTAGAGCCGCGACTGGTAAGTGTTGGCGATGATGGTGGTGTGTTTTGGTGGTGAATGTTGGTGGTAGTGGTGGTGTGTTAGTGTTGTGTTGGTGGTGGTGTGTTAGAACTTGTTGGTGATGGTGGTAGTGGTGTTTGCGCTGATAGTGGTTAAGTGTTGGAGGTGGTAGTTAAAGCGTGTTGGTAGCAGTAATGGTGGTAGTAAGGCGTGTTGGTGGTGGTAGTAATGGTTCACCGTGTTTCACATTGGAGGTTAGCTTGTGACTAAGAGGAAATGGCGCTTGTGATGGTGTGAGGCGGGTCATGAGGGAGGCTGGAGGAGGAGGCCCTGTGTGTGTGTGTGTGTGTGTGTGTGTGTGTGTGTTGTAGACCCGATCAGGACCAGAAAGGTGTACCGCCCCTGTGTACCCCTCAACATAGCACCCCCTCACAACACCCCCACACACACACACACTTCCACCATCCCACACAAAATCCTACTCTCAAAAACTCTGGACACACACACACACACACACACACACACACATCACTCCCTCACACTCCCCAGCCTACACACGTCCCCAACGCAGTGAACCATGGAATCTGACAGCCGACTCATAAATTAAGAGGTAATCACGCTGTAGGTGTACATTTTGTTTGAGTGAGTGCGTGAGTGCGTGAGTGAGAGTGAGTGAGTGAGTGAGTGAGTGAGGGGGACAGAGGGAGCGTTTCGTCGCCACAATAAGGGTCGTTTAGTATTGATGGAAACCCTTCGATACAGCCATTAGTCAGGGCACGGTGGGTGGGAATGAGGGGAGGAGGGGGTAGGGAATGAAGGGAGAGTCGCCCCCCCCCGTCTCCCCTCTCTCCTGTAATACATGTGTAGGTGCGTCCGTGATTACCTTTCAGTCTGTATGTGTGTGGGTGTGATAATCCCTCCCTGACTCCCTGCTTCCCTCCCTTGAAGTAGGATCCTTACCCACAAACCTTCCTCCCTGACATACCCCGAAGCGCCCCCTTCCTTCAAAAAACTTTCATTCTACTTTCTCTTAATTTCTTTCTTTTGTTTTGCAATCACTTTCTCGTTTTTGTTCAAGTACGTCGTTTAAGGGGGAGGAGGGGGGGTTAATTTCAAGCTGGCTCTCACGTCAACCCATCAACCAGGCAGGCGGGTCCCCCCCTCTCTCTCTCTCTCTCTCTCTCTCTCTCTCTCTCTCTCTCTCTCTCTCTCTCCCTCCATCCTTTCCCTCCCTTCCCTCCTCTCCATCCAACTCCCTCCTCCTCACCAACCAACCAGCCCCCCCCCCCGTGGTACTTGGCCCCGCCCTACTGCCCCCTTGTCCCGCCCCCATAGTGCCAGGCTCCACCCCCCCTCGCCCCGTTGGCCTCCACACACCCACACTCCGCCCTCTTCCTGTCTCCACACCGTCACATGCGCCCCTCTCGTCCCAGCGCTAGAATTCCAATTAAAAATGTGCCGGCATACTTGGCATACCACGCGTGCCAGAGCGACATGGCAGCCCCGGGCCTCTCTGCCCTCCCTCCCTCCTGCCGCCCTCCCTCCCTCTCACTCCCCTGGCTGCTGACACTGCCTCCCTTGCTGCTTCCTCTGCCTACCAAGCTGACAATGCCTCTCCTCTTCTGGCACTAGCCTTCTCTGTTGCTGACAGTGCTCTCTCTCTCTCCTGCCAACACTTTCCTCTCACCTGTTACAACTACTACTACCACCACCACCACAACCACTACACTCAACCACACTACAACCACGACCTCACAACAACCACCATCATTACCACAACAACCCACAACCGCCCCCCCCCTACCATGACCCCTAACCTGTAACTACACTTGACCCCACATAGTGTACAGGGATCACACTCTGAGTCACACCCAGACAACACTAACTGTAATGACCTCGTGACCTTGGTGGGGGTTAGGTTAGGTCAGGTTAGGTTATCTATTCTTTTATTTTGTATTTCTTATGAGTACATTTTATTGTATTTAATCTTAATTGTATTGATCTCTGTCTGTCTGTCTGTCTGTCCACCCCGTCTATCAGCTCAATTACGTAACCTTGATCCAGGGTAATAATACTTAATAGGCCTCATTATGTTTACGTTTAGGGCTATTGAACCATATGGTATTTTCTGCTTATTTCCGGATTATTATTATTATTATTATTATTATTATTATTATTATTATTATTATTATTATTATTATTACGTGTATCTACAATATCATCATTATCGCCATTATTATTACACATGAGGGGTGAGGAAGGGAGGGAAGGATGGGGAGGTGTGAGTAGGGGTGAAGGGGAGGGGTATGGGGTGGAGGGGGTGACGATATTAATGACAGGACCCCGCTACCCCCCACCTTATACCTCCTAGACACTACTATACTAATAAAACAATAATATACCAACCCTAACGCACGAGGTAGGGAGGGTGGAGAGATGAGGAAGTGCGGAGGAAGGGGGAGGTAAATGAGAATGGGAGAGAAGGAGGGAGAGAAAGAGAGGAGAGGAATAGGAGGGCTGATAGAAATTGGTGAAGGAAAATGAGAGATGGGGAAGTGGAGAAGAAGAGAGAGAGAGAGAGAGAGAACCATAAAAATAAGCAACAGATAAACACAAAGACGGACACAAAAGTCTCTCTTCAAAGAGCGCTAAACACGACAAGGAGGAGGAGGGAGGGAGGGAGGGGGAGAAGGAAGGAAGGAAGGAAGGAAGGAAGGAAGGAAGGACTGAAAGAAAGAAGGAAATGAGGGAAGGAAAGGAAGGAAGAAAGGGAAAGACCGAAGGAAAGAAGGAAAGGAAGTAGGACACGGCTGTCACTATACCCAAGTAAAAGTCTCACTAACGTAATACATCCACCACCTACTCCTTACTCCACCTGTACTTAACACATCAACACCTGTACCTGTAAATTAATTAACACACCTATACCACCTGCAACTACACATATACACCTTTACAATACACATAAATCAATACATCCACCTGTATTTATCTCATTAACTACCTGTATCTAATCACCTGACTACATCATTACAAAATATTTCAGTACGGTAATTAATCTCTGTATTTATTGTCAAGCTTGTATGCAGTGTTCGTTTGAGGGCGACCTTCTTACCCCAGGGGGAGGGGGAAGGGGGGAGGGGGAAGGGGGAAGGGGAAAGGGGGGAGGGGGAAAAGGGGATTAAAATGTATATAACTAAAATATTTAATTGTGTTTCGAGAATGTGGCGTGTGTTAAAAATGTGAATCATTGTTAACATTGAGTGTAACGGGATAAAGAGAGAGAGAGAGAGAGAGAGAGAGAGAGAGAGAGAGAGAGATTGTGTGTGTGTGTGTGTTGTGTGGAGGATGACAACATTCCGTGAGAGTTTGTGTAAAAATACAACACAAGGCCGCCACACTTCACTGCCTCTCCTCTCCACACACACACACACACACACACACACACACACACACGTTAACGCACTCACAAACTACCTTGTGATTAACGTACTTGAGGTACACCCTATGACACACTCAGACACCTTTAGGTTAGGTTAGGTTAGGTTTGGAAATCGTTTTGACCAGTAATCTCCCTAGACACCCCCCTAGTTGTCTGTCAAGCGGTCCAAGGCCCCCGTGGTCAAAGCCATAACCCCCCAGTCACCACCTACCCACCCCTACATTTAAATCAGGTATTAAAGGATTATCTCCAAGGTAGAAGTTTATCTCACTAACACCTCACCTGTCCTTACCATACACGTGTTATCACCTGTTGACACACATACACACACACACACACACATACATACACACAAACACCAGTATATATTCCCCTTGTACACATATCACTGATTATACCTACATACATACACACGTACACACACGCATATACACTTACATAAACGCACACAATGTACTCCCTAAACAAAACCGGTTTAACTGGGTTAGGTAGATGGTGAGGGACAAGAAGAAAGGAGGTGAGGGGAGGTGAGGGGTGAGGGGAGGTGAGGGGTGAGGGGAGGTGTATGACCCCCCCCCCACACACACACAATGGTCCCCTCACAGTGTCTTGTTACCTCCTCCAGGCGACCCACAACACTCACACTTACACCTAACATTTACACAGATACACTCAGTCGAGGTCTTGTTCCATAGTGTGTTGTTATAAGAGGGAGCCGGCACGCTATACCACAAGGGTTAGGTTAGGGTTGGGTTGGGGTTGGGTTTGGTTGGGTTAGGCTAGGTTGGGGTTGGGTTTGGTTGGGGTTGAGTTTGGGGGGTTGCTGGGAAGTTGAAGTTGAGTTTGGTTAGGGCTGGGGTTGGGTTGTTGGGGTTGAGTTTGGTTAGGGTTGGGTTGGGGCAGGGAGCTGAGTTGGGTTGGGGTTGAGCTGGGTTTGGTTTTGGTTGGGGTTGGGCTTGAAGTTTTGGGGTTAGGTTAGATTATCACGTTTAATGTATTGTAGAGGATATGATGGTGTTTTTGACAAGATTCATTAACTGTGTGATTAAAAACGTCAACAAATAAATGCGTTTGTGTTTTTTGTTTATATTCGTATGTAGTAGTGTGTGTGTGTGTGTGTGTGTGTGTGTGTGTGGTCTCTCTCTGTGTAGTAGAGGACAAGGAACAGTTCCTTTGGCGTCGTTTCTCAGCCGCGTCATATAGGATTAAAGGGGATGGGGGAGTCGCCAGGCGCAGGTGAGTGCCTGGGCTGGTGGAGTGCCAGGCGAGGCAGTACCAACAGACGTGTAACAAAGGAGAAAGAAAAGAATTTATTGTAGGTACTCTACAAAATTGACTGCCACCACCTGCCACCACCTGCTCTACACACACACACACACACACACACACACACACACACACACACACACACACACACACACACACACACACACACCAGCCCCTCATAACACCATCTGCGAGACCAAGTCCCTCATAACACCATGTGTGAATGAATTACTATACCACGTGAGGTCCCTCATAACACCATCCGTGAGAGAATTACTACACCACGTGAGGTCCCTCATAACACCATCTGTGGGAGAATTACTACACCACGTGAGGTCCCTCATAACACCATCTGTGGGAGAATTACTACACCATGTGAGGTCCCTCATAACACCACCCGTGAGAGAATTACTACACCACGTGAGGTCCTTCATAACACCATGTGTGAATGAATAACTACACCACGTGAGGATCCTTATAACACCATCTGTGGGAGAATTACTACATCACGTGAGGTCCCTCATAACACCATCCGTAAGAGAATTACTACACCACGTGAGGTCCCTCATAACACCATCTGTGGGAGAATTACTACACCATGTGAGGTCCCTCATAACACCATCTGTGGGAGAATTACTGCACCACGTGAGGTCCCTCATAACACCATCTGTGGGAGAATTACTACACCACGTGAGGTCCCTCATAACACCATCTGTGGGAGAATTACTACACCATGTGAGGTCCCTCATAACACCACCCGTGAGAGAATTACTACACCACGTGAGGTCCTTCATAACACCATGTGTGAATGAATAACTACACCACGTGAGGATCCTTATAACACCATCTGTGGGAGAATTACTACATCACGTGAGGTCCCTCATAACACCATCCGTAAGAGAATTACTACACCACGTGAGGTCCCTCATAACACCATCTGTGGGAGAATTACTACACCATGTGAGGTCCCTCATAACACCATCTGTGGGAGAATTACTGCACCACGTGAGGTCCCTCATAACACCATCTGTGGGAGAATTACTACACCACGAGTTTGCTGTTCAACACCTACAATAATCTGAATGTTCACTGTATGTTCCTTTACTTTTCTCTAATGAAGGCTTTTGTTAAACCACCAATGTATGTAATAAGTCATTTATGTCCAATGTATATTTTCAGCCATCGGGCTGCAGAATTTTTTCAATAAACCGTTAATTATTATTATTATTATTACACACACACACACACACGCCTCATATACGGCCCTACACACGCCACATATACGGCCTACGCCTCATATACGGCCCTATACACGCCTCATATATACGGCCCTACACACGCCCTCATATACGGCCCCACATTAACGCCACATATACGGCCCTACACACGCCTCATATACGGCCCCACACGCCTCATATACGGTTCTTCCCATACACGCCCCTCATACGGCCCCACACACGCCACACATACGGCCCCACACACGCCTCATATACGGCCCCACACACGCCTCATATACGGCCCCACACACGCCACATATACGGCCCTACACACGCCCTCATATACGGCTCCCACACACGCCCTCTATACGGCCCCACACACGCCTCATATACGGGCCCTATACACGCCACATTAAGGTTGGCCCTACACACGCCTCATATACGGGCCCCACACACGCCACATATACGGCCCTACACACGCCACATATACGGCCCCACACACGCCACATACGGGTCTCTACACACGCCTCATATACGGCCCCACACACACGCCTCTTTCATATACGGCCCACACACGCCACATATACGGCCCCACACACGCCCTCTTCATATACGGCCCCACACGCCTCACATACGGCCCTACACACGCCCTCATATATACGCAATCTCTACACACGCCACATACACGGTCTCACACACGCCTCATACGGCCCCACACACGCCCTCATATACGGCCCCCACACACGCCACATATACGGCCCTGTGCCTCATATACGGCCCCACACACGCCTTCATATACGGCCCTACACACGCCCTATACGGCCCTACACACGCCACATATACGGCCCTACACACGCCACATATACGGGTCTTACACACGCCTCATATATACGGCCCTACACACGCCCTTACATACGGCCCCACACACGCCTCATATACGGCCCTACACACGCCACATATACGGCCCTACACACGCCTCATATACGGCCCTACACACGCCACATATACGGCCCTACACACGCCTCATATACGGCCCTACACACGCCTCATATACTGCCCTACACACGCTTACGACCCAAGGAGCCGCGGGTGGTATTTGTCAAGCTGTAGAATTCCCGCCAACCGGTTTCCCACGGTGATTCGGTCATCTCGTGCCCCTCCCCACGCCCACAGTGCCTAGGTCATCCCGGCCCCTCCCACGCCCACAGTGCCTAGGTCATCCCGGCCCCCATGCCCACAGTGCCTGGGTCTTCCCGCGCCTCCCCGCCCACAGTGCCGAGGTCATCCCACGACCCCTCCCACGCCCACAGTGCCTAGGTCATCCCGGCCCCTCCCACGCCCACAGTGCCTAGGTCATCCCGGCCCCTCCCACGCCCACGGAGCTTGGGTCATCATCACGCCCTTATTTACCTATCCGACATCGCTCTATTACGAATATAAACAAACAAATTATCTTCAGTTAAACAATAAATAAATAAATAAATAAATTCGGCACAAATGGAGATGAACTCAATGTTTACCTACAAGTTCTGTAACAAAGTGTGTCAACAACAGGTCAGAGTAATGTAACAATGGTAACAGCGGTGATCAAGAGGAGGAGTATGGTGGAAGACATTGGTGACAAGAAGAGGAAGATATTGGTGACAAGAAGAGGAAGACATTGGTGAGAAGTACAGGGTGGTGACTTCCATGGTTTACACCGTGATGGAGGACCCATAATAAACTTTCCCTTTTCACCCAAAAACCTGAGTAATTTAATGGTGATAAATCCCGGGAGGAGACACGTGTGACAGTGGTGGTGGTGGGGAGGTGTTGGTGATGGTGGCGAGGGTGGTGGCAGTGGGGGAGAGGGTGAGGGTGATGATGGTAGGGGAGAGGGTGGTGGTAGTGGTGGTGGTGGTGGGGGAGAGGGTGATGGTGGTGATAGTGGTGGTAGTGGTGGTGGTGGGGGAGAGGGTGATGGTGGTGATAGTGGTGGTGGTGGTAGGGGTGAGAGTGGTGGTGGTTGTGCTTGTGGTGGTGGTGGTGGTGGTCTGGGTGGTGGTTGTTGGGTGTCTGGTTACAAACACCCACTCTCTCTTTCCTTCACCCACTCCTCCTTATTCCACCCTCCCCCACTACTCTACCCCCTGACACATTACCCATGGCGCACTACCTACCCATGGCACACTACCACCCATGTCACACGAACCCATGACACAAACGAAAAGAAAAATAATCCAAAGTGCAACAGGTTAGACTAAGGTAAGGTAAGGTTAGGTAAGGTAAGGTAAGGTAAGGTAAGGTAAGGTAAGGTAAGGTAAGGTAAGGCAAGGCAAGGCAAGGTAAGGTAAGGTAAGGTAAGGTAAGGTAAGGTAAGGTAGGGTAAGGTAAGGCAAGGTAAGGTAAGGCAAGACAATGAACGGTTAGGGTGTTTAATCATTAAGTGAAACAAACTGGGGTTATTCTTCAAGTGATCCAGATATACAGTATAAACAAACTCATTACTCGAAGATGTTTACGTTTCAAAAGTAAACAAACCGAGGTAATATCTTATCAGCCCTAACACCCCAGCTATCTATATCAACACGTCATTATGGTTGGGTCACAGAAAGGTCATCAGGGCCTGTGTCCGGGGTCAACTAGGGTCACGATTGTTGACATTTGACGTTTAAACCAGGTCAAAAATCGTTCAACAAGACACTTTAGCTATAGTTAACTAGTGGTTATCCTCGTGATCTTGAATAGCAGAGTCATCTAGGGTTAACTATCGTCCTCTACAAAGGTTAAGTAGGGTTAATCAATCCCATACCCAGGTCAGATATGGCTAATTAAGGTTCACTAAGGCTCTATACTCAGACCAATTAGCTGTCAACACGACCTAGCAAACGACATGTATTACTGTGACCACCTGCCAGAGTCAACTAAGTCTCACTGTCTCTCTGTCTGTCGTGGGTAACTCTGGGTCATCCGCTGCCCCGTGATCACTTATGTCAGTTCCAGGTCATCAACACCTTATAATAGACGAGGTCATCCAGGGGTCATTAGGTCACGGTTTCTTTTATGCCCAGGTGAACTATAGGTCACGGTGGTTACGTCCAGGTCACTTGGAGGTCAACAGGCAAGCGGCGGGCGTCAGTGAGACAAGGGAGGGAGGGAGGGAGGGAGGGAGGGACAGACGGAGGGAGGGGAGGGGGACGAGGAAGACGCCTGTCGTTGCCGTCGCCGCTAATATTTCGTCGTTGTGGCCCCCGGGAAAAACTCGGTCAATGGCAGGGCCAGATGAAGCTATACAGACGCTGGCTAGGGACCCACGGATATTGTCTTTGAGGTTGTGAGGGAAGAAATGAATTTCCCCTCCCTCCCCCTCCCTTCTCTCTCCCCCCAACCACCACCCGGGGGATCCTCCTGCCGTCGCCGCCACACAATTTCGACTGAACATTTTGCTTTGCGGGGGGCGGGGAGACAAGGGGGGGGGGGCACATGACGAAGACCCAAGTTTCCCTCACCTCCCCCCTCACCTCCCCCCTCACCACCTACCTCACCACTCATCACTCCCTCTTAAATACCAATAATAATCCTCGCGCGTCCGATACTCTTAAATAACTCCACTTTACGAGCGAAAAGTGAGGGGAAAAGCGTGATCGAAGTGTAGTGGTGAGGGGACGAAGGGCAGAGGGAGGGCAGGATGGAAGCCGGCGCCACCAGCACCCGGCCTGCCAGACCCCGCCGGATACCGATCGCATAGCACACATTCCTGGCATACTGTGGGGGAGCAGAGGGGACCAGTGAGGACCCCCGCGCCCACCAGGAGGCAGAGAGGGGTGAGGCGAGGAAGGGAGGGGCGAGGGGAGACAGGGAGGTAGTGAGGGGAGGCGGCCACCCCACGCACAACACCGCCACCCGCTGAGGACAACCCACCACCATCCTCCTCCTCCTCCCTCAAGACACAAGAAAGCAAAATGGTCGAGAATAACAAACCAGGAACAAAACAACTTTCCTAAAATAAACAATAAGAAACTCGGGAGCCAATCAACCGCCCCAAAGAAAACATCAAGAACTCCAATTACTTCAACATTACTTATCAACAACTCCATCTGTTACAAAAACTACTCCCTCCCCCCACAGAAAAAAAAAATCACCAAGTTAAATGTAAAATAAATTAGTTTTTACCATAATTATTTATTTAAAAATTTGTATAAAAACTAAAAAAAATATATAAATTGAGTGTGACAGTAAACAAGGTGTATGTCTGTCTGTATCTCTGTCTATCTGTCTTAATATTCCTGTATGTCTCTTTTTCCATCTATCTGTCTTTAT
>NW_024731696.1:392500-402500 GCF_018991925.1 Homarus americanus | reverse complement strand
GGAGGAGGAGGAGGAGGAGGTAGGAAGGGGTGAGATTATTTCTCCTTCCTAACCCCTCCTGACTCGTTACCTCTCCACTCTTCTCACTACCCCAGGGCAGGAGGAGGAGGGTCGGAACAAGTTAGGCGTCGCAGCGAAAAACTTGCATGTAAATGAGTGTTAAATTAACCTTCTTCTAGGCTTACCTACCTCCCTCACCCTCCTCCCTCACCCTCCTCCCTCACCCCCCTCCCTCTTCCCTCACCCACTCCCTCCCCAGGCTACGTCCATTACAATAGTGTGTGTGTGTGTGTGTGTGTGTGTGTGTGTGTGAGAAGGTTTACTGTGGCACAAAGCTGATTGGTAACGAGGCACTTCAACTAGTAACGTAACCCTAACTTAACCTAACCCCAAAGGTAGCGCTAGAATATTTAGACATCAGGTGAAATAGGGTTGTGTGTGTGTGTGGCGGGGGTGGGAGGTTAATCTTTCGGTAAATCCTAATCACACGGTCCAATCCCAAGGAGTGTGGGTGGTTAGGTTAGGTTGGATTGGGTTAGGTTAGGTTAGGTTAGGTTAGGTTAATCTTAAGGAGATATGAGTTGTGTGGGTGCCTAATCTTCACGTGATCACTGTGTATATATACTTGTTGTGTGGCATGCCAACATTACAGGTTAGAGGAAACAGCCCCACACACACACACACACACACACACACACACACACACACACACACACAGCTGCCTGGCATAGTGGCCGTACCTCCTACCGTGCCACCACTGCCACCAATACCACTCAACCACACTACTGCTGCCACCAACCCTACACCACTTACACCCAACCAAGACCACCAATCCCTGCCACCACTACCACCACATACAATCCCACAACACCACTACCACTGTATACAATCCCTGCCACCACTACCTGTATACAATCACAACACCACTACCACTACATACAATCCTGCCACCACTACCACCACAGAAGTAACCAAAACAAGAATGTATTGGTGATCACATGTTGCCACCATCATATACACACAGTAGTTATTAATAGTTCACCCCTGCTGTTGGGTCTTGGGGTGTGAAGTGGTGAAGTGAGAAGGATAATGGAATGGTGGTGGTGAGGGTGAGGAGGAAGGGTGTGAGGGATAAGGTGTGTGTGTGTGTGTGTTGTGTGTGTGTGTTAACTGTCAGGACACACACACACACCACACTCTTTGCCTTGCATCAGTTCATCATTACGACTTGGCAGGTATTTCGTCTCACCCAACATAATGCACCTCACACAAGATGCTGGTCGACGGCAAGTGACAAGACTACAGTAATGACTTCAGTATATAAATAAATTACTGTACACACACACACACACACACACACACACACACACACACACACACTCTACGTTAAATAACACCCACTAAACCCAACGACTGTATCATTAAAAGCCAATAAAATATCTTCCGTTTTATAACCAAATATTTAACACCATTTTAGTTCCACCTTAAAACACAAACGACGACACAAACCTGAATTAAATAACTCAATATCCATTATACAAACACACCTAAGAGGAAAAATAGATTATAATCGTTCCATTCATTAAGAGTGATAGTGTTTTACCCTGACGCGTGTGTGTGTGTGTGTGGTCGTTTAAAATTTGAGCAATGTTTGGCGGCGTTACTCAACTCTGGGTGACAGGAGTGGACCCTCCGCCCCGCCGCACATTAATGGTTGCACATGTGTTGGGTAGGCAAGGAGAGGGTGGGGAGAGGAGGAGAGAGGAGAGGGAAGAGTGGGGGGGAGAGGAGGAGAAGGGGAGGGTCACTTGGCCATGGCCTCATCTCAGTCAGTCAGTCAGTCGGTCCAAGAAAACACTGAAGTCATTATTAACATCTATGTCCTACATACTGTACACCAAGCAAACCGGGCGTGGGAGAAAATGGGCGTGTGATAGGCCAAGGCGAAAGGCGTGGAAAAGGTGTGTGTTGTGTGTGTAGGGGCGTGGGGTGGGGAGGTGTGGGGGTTTAAGGGAGGGCCAGTCAGGGTGCAGATGGGCGTGTGATAGGCCAAGGAGAAAGCGTGGACAGGGCGTGCGTGCGTGAGAGGGCGTGGGGAAGGGGGAGGAGAGGAGGGCGTGGAACTATTCGTCTTGTGGGTGTCGGAGCTGACGACTAAAAATTAATTGTTGTACCCAGGAAGAAAAACGGTCTGAGAGTCAGTGGGGAGAGTGTAACTATTCTTAGTCAGAGGTCCACGTTGTTTCTGCTGTTGGTGGTGGTGGCGTTAACATGTCCAGTAGTCCTTCTCTCCTCCCACACACTCTACCTCCACACACACTCTACCTCCACATCCTCCACCCCCACCTCACATAACCCATCCCTTCTACCTCCTCCACACACTCTCTCCCTCCACATACTCTATCTCCTTCACACTCAATTCACAACACCATCTTCTCCCCCACACACACACTCTACCTCCTTCACACACACACACTTCATCCCCAAGTTCCTCACCCACACTCCCTTCCACACACACACTCAATCTACCCACACTCCTCGTACCACCTCCTCCACTATACTTCCCTCACAGAACCTCTTCCACCTTACCTCCACCTCTCTCCATACGCACTCCACCACGAACTCCCCCCACCCTCAAAACTCCCACCTCCACCATTCTTCCACTTCTCTCAATCTTCACCACCACCACTACCTCCCTCTCTTCCACAGACAGACAGACAGACAGACAGACATACGCGGGTAATCCAAGAAGGTAAGTTTGCTTGGAAGAATAACCTGAACCGGTGTTGATTCCCATGATGAATGAACACACACACTCTCTCTCTCTCTCTCTCTCTCTCTCTCTCTCTCTCTCTCTCTCTCTCTCTCTCTCTCATGTCTGTCTGTCTGTCTGTCTGTCTCTCTCCCTTTATTTACGCCATAACATGAATCACAAGGGCAGAGACAAAGGGGAAGGAGGGCTCTCTATCCTCTTCTTTAATAGCTAAGAGCTCTTATCTCTCTCTCTCTCTCTCTCTCTCTCTCTCTCTCTCTCTCTCTCTTCTCCTCTCTCTCTCTTTATTTTATCTCTCTTTTACCTTCTTTATCTTTTCATCAGTCTCTCTGTCTCTGCATTCTTTCAAGTCAACAACAACAACAACAACAACAACAACAACAATAATAATAATAATAATAATAATAATAATAATAATAATAATAATAATAATAACAATACAAAACGCTTCATGTAATCACAACTATCCACAACTCTTTCTGGGTCGTCCATCTGTCTGTCTGTCTGTCTGTCTGTCTGTCTGAGAGTCATAGTAAACAGACAAAAGTAAAAGAGACCCAAGGATTTAACCCCCTGTCTGTCTATCCTGTCTGTTTTTTCTGTCTGTGTGTCTATCTGTGACAGGTGGTATGATACACGTAGACAGAAGACTAATGGATGACAGTGGTGGTGGATATGGAGACGGGTGGGTAGTTAAGTGGATAAGGATGGTAAGATAGATGAGGAAATTGGGTGATAGATGGATAGATAAATAGATGGATGGATAAATACATAGATGAAGTGACAGGGAGGACAGGGTGAGGTGACAGGTGGTGGATAGGTAAGTAGGTAGATAGATAGGAGAGAGGTTGTGTGACTCTAGCCACACTCTCTCTCTCTCTCTCTCTCTCTCTCTCTCTTTTCTCTCTCTCATTACTCTTTATCTTTCACCGTTCCTCCACCCTCTGCTTTGTCTTTCTCCTCTTTACTAATTCCTCTCTTCCCTCACCTCTATCTCCTCTCTTCTCTCAGTGTGTCGTTGTGTCTCTCTCTTCCCGTCTCTCTGTCTGTCTGTCTGTCTCTCTCTTTCTCTCTACCTATCATTGGAGTCCTACCCCCCACCCCCCTTTACCTCCCTACCCCTCCCGACGCCGCCGTTATTAAAATCGCCCTCTCCCTCCTCCCTTCCTTCTCTCCTCTCCCTCCCTACCTTCTCTTACTCTCCCTCTACTTCCCTTCTATTCTCACCCCCTCCTCCTCTCCTCCTCTTTCTCTCATCCTATATTATCCTTCCTCTCATCCCCTCTCTCTCATTCCTACGTTTACTCTCTCTCACCTATACCCTTTCTACTCACCTCTTCTCCCCTCCCTCTCTCCTTCCACCCTCCCCTCCTCCTCCTCCCACCCCTCCCTTCTGTCCTCCCCTCCACCCCCTCCACTCATTCTCTCATCCCCTCCCCCACCCCCACCCCACCACCCCTCTCGCACGTGTCGGATGATAGTAATGAAAATCCTCATTGTGTGGATGACAGCCCTGGCGGATGAAAGGGAGCTAATAAAGCAATAATACCGCCGGGCCAGATTCATTTTTTTTACATGCCTGGTATCAATGTCGATTTTACCTTTATGAAATCCCGGACAGAGAATACGAACAGGACGAACGGGTCTTTTTTTTTTTAGAGGATGTGCTGTGCTTTATTTGTGTGAGTGGTTGTGTGTCTGGTTGTGTGGGGTGTTGTGGTTGTGTGGGTAGGTTGGTTGTGGGTGTGTGGTGTGTGTGGTTGTGGGGGGAGTTGTTTTGGGGTGTGTGGTTGTGAATGGTAGTATGGTTGTCTGTATGGTAGTTGTAGTAGTAATAGTAGTAGTAAGTGTGGTGTAAGTGGTGTTGTGGTAGTAATGGTCGCGTTGTGCTCTTACAGAAGACACTATGGTGCTGTGGTGAGATTGTTTATGGTGTAGTAGGGATGCTATTGTTTATGGCGTATAGGGATGCTATTGGTGACACAGGTGGTGGTAGTAGTGATGGTGATTGTGGTGGTGATGGGAGTAGTGAGGAATAGGAAGGGGTAGGTAAAGGGTAGGTAAGGTGGTAGGTAAGGGGTAGGTAAGGGGAAGGGATAGGGAGAAAGAGTAAGTCAGAGGAGGGAGGAATAAGGGGGAAGGGGAGAGGAAGGGACAAGGGAGTAAAACAGGTGGGTGAAAGGGGAAGGAAGAGGGTAAGGACTAAGAGTGAGGGGAGAGAAAGGGGAAGAACAAGAGGAATAACAGAGGGTTATGAAGAGGATGGAATAAGGGGAAGGGGACAAGAGGGGTAGAGAAGGAGGAGGAGGAGGGTGGGTGCACGTGGCCCTGGTCTGGACAAAGAGGAGACAAGGGGACATATTACTGGATTAACAGACCATGCCACGAGGCCATAAACACAAGGATCATGGCCCTCTATGACACGGATACCCCCCTTAGGACCATGATTATCTCTAGGACCCTGAAATCGTATGGTCAGCTTTATGGCCATGGTTGATTAGCCACTATATGCCCCCCTACCACCCTGAGATCATGGCCATTTCCTAGGACCATGGCCAGTTCCTAGGGTGTGTCTGCCAGTCTCCACACTCACACTGCTATAAAATTCGATTAAGTCTGACGAGATCATTTATGGCCACCCAGACGCTGGATAGACAGACAGATAGACAGACAGATAGACAGACAGACAGATAGACAGACAGACATACATACATACAGATACATTGAGAGTTAGAGAGATAAGTAGATAAATAGAAACATGTTTATTTAGTAAGGCGAACCACCCGAGGATAGCCAAAAGCAACCAGAAAGCTATTATCTATGATGAAGAGAGGGGAGGAATGAGGGGAGCTGAGGGGAGGTGAGGAAGGAAGGGTGAAGGGAGGTGGGGTGAAGAAAAGGAGATTAGGGAAGAACGAGGGAAGGTGGTTGGGGTAAGGAAAGGGAGGAGAGGAATGGTGGTGAGGAGAGAGGGAAGGGTTGAGGAAAGGGAGGGAGTGGGAGATGGGGTGATTTGAAGGGGTTGTGGTAGGAGGGAAGGTGGTCTGGGTGAGGGGAAATGAGGGAAGATGGTTGGAGTGAGGGGAAGGTTGTTTGGGGTGAGGCAAACACAACTTGGACAGCAAGGAGAAACAGACAGACAGACAGACAGACAGATAGAGAATTACAGACAAAATTACTTTAGTTAAATTATACAGGTAAACATACTACAGGTCCAGGTAACAGGTACAGGTACAGTAAACAAGAACAAGAAGAGGATGAGAGGAAGGAGGATGAAGAAAAGGGAAGAAGGGGAGGAGGGACGAAGGATGAGGAAAAGAAATAGGAGAAAAGAAAGGAGGAAGAAGAGAGAAGGAGGAGGAGGAAGGATGAAGGAGGGAGGATGAAGGAGGAAGAAGGGAAGAGAAGCCACCAGTGATACGAAGAACCAAGTGTTGTAGGTCAGACTCCTTCAGCACTCAATCCCCCCCCCCCCAGCTCACCTTACATCACGCCCAGCTGTCCTCACCACAACACTCATCCTTCTACCCCCCTACCCCTTTACCCCTGTGTCTAATACCCTGCTTGCTTACACCCTACTCCTAAAAATACCTTGCCTGGTTACCCCTGTCTATACCCTGCTTGCTTGCCTGTCCCTACCCCTGTCTATACCCTGTCCCTACCCCTGTCTATACCCTGCCTGCCTACCCCTACCCTGTCTATACCCTGCCTGCCTACCCCTACCCCTGTCTATCCCTGTCCTACCCCTACCCCTGTCTATCCCTGCTCACCCCACCCCTGTCAATCCTCCCTACCCCTGTCTATACCCTCTGCCACCCCTACTGCTCCCCTCCCTGCTGTCTATACCCTGCCTTTGCATCTCCTACCAAAACCTCACATAAAGACCATGAGAGGGCAGGGGTGGTCTGGGGTAAGTGAGGTGGGGGTGGGGTGAGTAGGGAGTGGGGTGGGTGTGGTGGGGGGTGGGGTGAGGTGGGAGGTGAGGTGGGGAGTTCTTGATGCCCCCGCTGGAAAAGACACGCGCCACCCCGTAATTAAGACCAGGTGCACCCGGTGAAAAGATATCATAAAAATGTGCAGGGTGAAGATGGCACAATGGGAGGAGGAGGAGGGCTGACGGAAAAGGAGGAGGGCTGACAGGAGGAAGAGGAGGCCTGACAAGAGGATAAGAAGGATGCGAAGAGGATAACGAAGAGGAATTAAAAGATAAGGAAGATACAGAAGAGGATAAAGAAGAAGGGAGACACTGAAGGAGAGAAAGAAGACGAAAGGGAGGAAGGGAGAGGACTGAGAACCTACCCCCCACAACCACCCACCCAAACCTCACTCTATGATCCACCCACGCCCCACCCCAACTGCCCTAATCTCAGCCCCACCCAAACCTCACTCCAACCGCCCTCAACCCCCAGACCCACCCCAGCCGCCCCCCGCCGCGCCTCACGTCCCAACCACAGCTTCCAGCAGCACCAAAATTGAGCAGCAGCTGGATTCTTGACATTCCAGCTCGTCTGGCGGGAGGAAAAGGTGATGGACTTGTAAAAGGATTATTAATTTCACCGGCCGGAGGGGGGAGAGGGGTGGAGGAGGGTGGAGGAGGGGGGGGTGGAGTGGTGGAAATGGAGGAGGGAGGGGTAGTGAAGGTGGAACGGGGTGGAGGAAGGAGGGGGGGAGGAAAGGAGAAGGGGGGGGGGAAGGAAAGGAAGGAAAGAAGATAGGGAATGGAGGGCGGTGGTGGAAAGGGGAAAGAAAGCAGGAAATGGAGAAGAAAGCGGAATGGTGGAGGAGGTAGGGAGGAAGTAGAAGAAGTTTAAGAAAAGTGTAGGATGAACAGGGTAAGAGGTAGGAAGTGAGAAGGGAAAGAGGAGAGGAGACAGGAATGTAGAAAAGAGGAATGGGGGAGGAAGAGAGGGACGGAGGAAAGGAGGAAATGGGAGGGTGTGGGGGGATTCCGCAAGGGTGAGGGAGTGGCATAGAGGGTTAGGGGAAGGAAGGGAGGGGAAGAAGGGTGGAGGAAGAAGGGAGAGAGGAAGGAGGGAGGAACAAAGGGCGTAAGGGAAGAAGGGAGGGAGAGGAGGAGGAGGGAGGAGAGGGAAGAGGAAGGACGGAGGGAAGGGAGGGACAAAGGGAAGAAGGGAGGGGGAGAGGGAGGGAGGGAAAGGGGGAGGAAACACTGCTGGATCACGACCCGTATTTAATTATCTCGCCCTGAAAAATACTCCCGTGGCAGGAAGATAACACAACCCTCATTTATAGACAGGATAATATGTATTAATGGCGAGTGGCGTCTGTATTTACTGCCATTATTCTGTAATCTGTGTGGCTGTAATTCAATGGTTCCTGTATTCTCACGTTAAAGGATTACAGAGGTGATGTTACAAATTAATCCTAAATGGGGGTCTTTGGTTGTAGCTGAAATATCTATACCTGTACTTGTATCTGTAGCTGTAATTTACACCAACAGGATAAAATAAAGACAAAAACCCCTAATTATTTCTGGTTTTATTTCTCTTATAGGGAGATTTAAGCTTTATATACATTTTATTATATATTTCCTTCCTTTATATCTATACGTATAATAATAACCGAAGCTCATTATACTGCTTCTGAAACACTCGAACGAAACAATATGAAACTAGAGACCAAAACACTGAACTCTTCTTCATTAGTCCTCGTCTTAAAAGGATTCCTGTCAACTTTTACCCTGAGTGAGTTTTACATACACAGGAATCCGGTAAATAAATATTACCCAGGAGAGGAATATTAACGCCGGATATGGGAGAGGAATATTATTAATGTATGTATGATGAGAAATATTTCGAGAAGTTATTTAATATTTTGTTGAGGATGAGGTGTGTGTGTGTGTGTGTGTGTGTGTGTGTGTGTGTGTGTGTGTGTGTGTTGTTTGATGGACGTGAGGTGAGCGTGTATATAAAAGTCTTTGCTCCACACACACACACACACACACACACACACATAATTACACTTTGATATGACAACTACAAAAACCAGAAGCAAGATACCAGATTGTCAGACACAACATATTCCTACATTCCAGACCCAAGGTAAATATTGGAATTTCAGTCAGGGTAGGAGAACGCATGGATTCCAACCTCCTCCACCTCCTCTTCCCCTCCCCCTCCCAAAATACATGTCCAATCGGCTGAACACGCGTTGTCTTTTTGTTCGTGTTTGAGTGTCATGAAAGGAGCATCGAGTCACACGGTAAAATATATATATATTGGCGAGACAGACAGCGACACCCAGCGGTAGACTTGAGCGTGATATGCCGAGTTATCGAGGGATATTATTTGTTGACGTTCTGCGTTAATGTCGTGTGAGGGCTTGTCAGCTGATATACAGTATGTTATATTTTCTGTGTGACGTAGAGCGATTAGCCGATATTTTGTTTATGATTTTATGGTAGTATACGATCCGCTGATATTTATAAGAGTTTGGTGTGTGTAACATGGCACTGTCAGCTGAGATGTTGTTTACGTTTGGTGTGTGACGTATTGTTGTCAGCTGATATGTGTTTATGTATCATGTCGTAAAATACACACAAACGGTTGAATAATAACAATAACAAGCGGTTAACGATGTGTTTCTGTGGGGGAGGGGCGAGGTGGGGCGGGGGACGAGTGACGAGGGTGATATGTTATTGTGAGGTAAATCCTGACCAATTATGTTTCGGAATTATTTAGCAAAACACTCGTAAGTTGTTGTGTACATTACGAGAGATGAGGAGGAGGTGTGACTGACGGCTTATGTACACAATCCCATGTAAATGAATCTAACTTAAATGTAAACTAAACTAACTCTAATTCTCTAACCTAACTCATCTATCAAAACTAACCTAACCAAAAATAAACAAACGTAACTTAACCCAATGACCTCTCTCTCAACCCCTCCTCCACCCTCTCAAACATTTGGGGAATTTAAAGAGGCAGAAATACACCCCTTCAAGCATTCCAGATATTGGGGAAATTATGTCTGGGGGAAAATTGTCAAAGATACGAATACTTTTTTTCCTAGGCAGCAGGATTTTGTGAGTACACAGCCTTGTAACCCGTAACAACACCTCCTTCCCCCTCGTACACGACCTGGGCAGACAGAACTGGTATATTGTGGCATCTATTATACTCCCAGTAGAGCATTATACTCCCGGTAGAGCTAATTTAAACAGGTATTCGCCACTAGAAGTCGTTCTGGGAGACTCTTGAAATGTTG
>NW_024731696.1:297500-385000 GCF_018991925.1 Homarus americanus | reverse complement strand
CCCCAACCAGTTCGACTCTAATTCCCGCCCCGCTAACCCCCTCCCCCAGGTCGATTATTACCCCGGTGTAAACTTTGATGGGAGGAAAGTTTAGAGCCAGGTCCACTCCCCTAGTTTTAGCTCAGTGAGACCCAACTAACTAACAAGCGTGCAAGAAAACGGCGTCAATCAGCCTGCCATAAACAGACAAACTGGCAACTGAGACCCCAAGGCCACCCGTGCATAAAAGATACGTTTGTGGTTAATGATTTTGATGTGGGATTTTTTTTTATTTTATTATTTTAAGGAGGTGGGAGGTTAGAGACCCATCTTAATACCTCCGAGACCTCCAAAGACCCTTTTTTACCTCCACACTAACGGGGGAGGGAAGATGTAGTTGCTAGTCCTGAGGTAAATAGGTAACGACACATGGGGAGGCAATTTGGTGAGGGTAAAAATAGCAGCCAAATGCGGTGTGTGGCAGCGGTGGGGAGGCGGAGGCGTGCGTGGCGACCAGTACACTGCACTCGCCGCTGTTGGTGACACCGCCGACCACTCGCTCTCCCATCCCTTCTTGCCCTAACCTACCCTAACCTGACCTGACCTAACCTAACCTAACCTACAGTACCTTTCCCCCTCTTTCTACCTTCCCCTCTTCCCTTTTGTGTCTTGCCTATCCCCTTTCCCCTCTCTAACCTGGCTATTCTCTTCTCCCTTCTATCCTACCAATCACCTTTCCCCTCTGCCCTACCTATCCCCCTCACATAACTAATTACCCTAACCTAACCTAATCTAACCTCCAGGTGAAATAAGCTTAGGGGGGGGGGGAGGTGCCTAATCTTCACATGACCTGACTGTAAAAAAAGAAAAAGACAAACCAAATGTTGCATAAAGCGAATCGCCTAAAAAAATAATACGGAAATGTTGGTAATTTCTGTCGATAATTTACGGACAGGAGGAAGGGCGTTCGAAGTATTTGTTGACATTTGAACACTCTCTCTCTCTCTCTCTCTCTCTCTCTCCATACACACTCTGTTCAGGGATAACTTAAGCCAAGGCGTGTGATGTTTACAATGATACATTTCTACAAGACAAACGTAGCTACTCAACATTCATACATTCAAAATCTTACACTAAAAATTTACTAAACATTCTTGTAACATTCATACGACCATTAACACATTCTACACATTACAGGTTCATCTTATCACCTGCTGACACCTGTGCGAAATTATGCTTCTTAAATCGTTTAATTAAGACTAAGAGAGAAGAAGAAGAAGTAGACGAAGAGAGAAGAAGAAGAAGTAGACGAAGAGAGAAGAAGAAGAAGTAGACGAAGAGAGAAGAAGAAGAAGTAGACGAAGAGAGAAGAAGAAGAAGTAGACGAAGAGAGAAGAAGAAGAAGTAGACGAAGAGAGAAGAAGAAGAAGTAGACGAAGAAGAAGAAGAAGTAGACGAGAGAAGAAGAAGAAGTAGACGAAGAGAGAAGAAGAAGAAGTAGACGAAGAGAGAAGAAGAAGAAGTAGACGAAGAGAGAAGACAACATAAATAAATCCATATACTGTCCACAAACTCATAAATAAAAAAAATAAAAAATAATCCTGAAAAAAATCCCCCAAATTTAAATTCCACTCGTAAAAAAACTAAAAAAAAAAAAACTAGCTTCTCTCTCATTTTTTAGCTGAACACCAAATTGGCAGTGAGAACGCCACTACATCACCCGGAAAAATGCGCAGTGACCATTAGTCATTTGAGGTTAGTGTAGCAGCGCCCATCATCTAGTTGCGTTGTCGCCTCCCTCTTATTTCCGACTCGTGTACTAGCGCTTCTAATTATCTCTCTCTCTCTCTCTCTCTCTCTCTCTCTCTCTTATTGTAACTCCCTCCATTCCCCTCCTCCTATTATCTCTCCCTCTTTTCCCCCTCCCTCTATTTTTCCATCTCCTTTGTCCCCTTCACCTTCTTTCTCTTAATTTTCCCTCTTTTTTTCTTTCACTCGTGTGTGTGTGTGTGTGTGTGTATTCGTGCGCTCATTGGATTTAATGTATCAATTACTATCATATCCAGGTTAATAGGACATACCTGAGGGTCTGAAATTGAGAGAGAGAGAGAGAGAGAGAGAGAGAGAGAGAGAGAGAGAGAGAGTATGTGTGTGTGTGTCATAGCGGAAAATCGGGAATCAATATTTAAGGTCTGAACTAATACTACCACACACACACACACACACACCGACACACACACACACACACACTATCGATGCCCCTCATAACACCATCTGCGAGGGAATTACTACACCACGCCAGGTCCCTCATAACACCATCTGAGGGAACTACTACACCACGTGAGGTCCCTCATAACACCATCTGAGGGAACTACTACATCACGTGAGTTCCTCCTAACACCATCTGGGAGGGAGTTACTACACTACGAGTTTGCTGTTCAACACTTACATTAATCTGTATGTTCACTGTATGTTCCTTTACCTTTCTCTAATGAAGGCTTTTGTTAAACCACCAATGTATGTAATAAGTCATTTATGTCCAATGTATATTTTCAGCCTTCGGGCTGCAGAATTTTTTCAATAAACCGTTAAATATTAATTAATTATTACACCCATGACGCTCAAGGCAAGCAGCTAACCCACATTTTTGACTCCCTCTCCAACACTTCAAGTTCACCATCACCAACACTTCAAGTTCACTATCACCAACACTTCAAGTTCACCATCACCAACACTAAGTTCACCATCACCAACACTTCAAGTTCACCATCACCAACACTTCAAGTTCACCATCACCAACACTTCAAGTTCACCATCACCAACACTTCAAGTTCACCATCACCAACACTTCAAGTTCACTATCACCAACACTTCAAGTTCACCATCACCAACACTAAGTACCATCACCAACACTTCAAGTCACCATCACTAACACTTCCAGTTCACCATCACCAACACTTCAAGTTCACCATCACCAACACTTCAAGTTCACCATCACCAACACTTCAAGTTCACCATCACTAACACATTCTCAGTTCACCATCACCAACACTAAGTCTACCATCACCAACACTTCCAAGTTCACCATCACCAACACTTCAAGTTCACCATCACCAACACTTTAAGTTCACCATCACCAACAGTTCACCATCACTTCCAAGTTCACTTCACCAACAGTTCACCATCACCAACACTCAGTTCACCATCACCAATTAAGTTCACCATCACCAACACTTCAAGTCACCATCACCAACACTAAGTTCACCATCACCAACACTAAGTTCACCATCACCAACACTTCAAGTTCACCATCACCACTTCAAGTTCACCATCACCAACACTTCAAGTTCACCATCACCAACACTAAGTTCACCATCACTAACACTCTCACCATCACCAACACTTCAAGTTCATCATCACCAACACTAAGTCACCATCACTTCAAGTTCACATCTTCAAGTTCACCATCACCCAACACTTCCAAGTTCCATCACCAACACTTCAAGTTCACCATCACCAACACTAAGTTCACCATCACCAACACTTTAGCTTTCCCACCCCCCCTGTGACAAATTTCATAGGCGGTTGAGATATTTTACAACGTGTTTAAAACTGTGGTAGGGTGGGTGGGTGGTTGGGCGGTGGGTGGTGGTTGGGCGGTGGGTGGGTGGGTGAGTGGTGGTTGCGGGTGGGGAATGATGGTGGTTGGGCTGTATATGGCAGAGTGGGTGGGTGGGTGGTGGGCGGTATATGGTAGAGTGGGTGGGTTGGTGGTGGGCGGTATATGGTAGAGTGGGTTGGTGGGTGGTGGGCGGGGCATGGCAGAGTGGGTTGCTGAAACAATAACGTTGTTCAGAGTGTCAACAAAGGCGTGCTGGTGACCTTGAGGGAGCAGCGAGGGTGACCAGCCGCCACACCCTCCCTCATTCCCCCACCCCTCCCTCCCTCACTCACCCACACCCTCCACCACTACCCACACCGTCTACCTCCTTCACTTCCCCCCACCCTCTCCACCATTCCTCCCACACACCACCCTCTCCCACAAACCTCCCTCACAATCCCTGGCCTCTCCAACACCACATCTTCTCCAACACTACTTCATCCAGTCTACCTCTAGGTTGGGTTAGGCCAGTTCAAGTATGGTTAGGTTAGGTTAGGTCAGGTCAAGTTGGGTTAGGCCAGTTCAAGTTTGGTTAGATTATTTCAAGTTTGGTTAGGTTCATTCAGGTCAGGTTAGGTCAAGCTGGTTTAGGCACAACCAGTACCCGCCCCCTCCCCCAACCCTGTCACGACCCTAACACTGGGGGAAAGCTGTACTTGTCCCTGTCTGCCTTCTCCTGTCCACTAAAACTGTGTCATGTCATGTCATGTCATGTCTGTCTGTAAGTGTGTTACGTCTCCTTCTATCAAATTCCACCTTGTCATATTTACCTCCCTGTCTGTCTACCACACAATCCCGTCTCTTCCCGTCTGTCTGCCTGTATACTTCATTGACTGTCGTGTCTGTGCCAACGACCCCCCACCACCACTACTGATAAAAATGGCAAGACAGATAGAAGTCATCGCGTCCCCTCACACACCCAATAATAACAACCACAAATACCATCGTGCAATCACCACCACCACCAATAACACAACACTGTCACCTACCTCCACACGCTGGCTGACTGGCAAACACCTCTCCTCCTTCGACACCCCCTCCACCCTCACCTCTCCTCCTTCGACGCCCCCTCCACCCTCACCTCTTCCTCCTTCGCCCCTCTTCTTTCCTCCTACAAACCCTCCATCTGTCCCCCTCTTCCTTTTTGCATCTCCTCCTGCTCCCCCTCTCCCTGCAACCCCTCCTCCTCCTCCTCCACCTTGATCAACCAACCACCATTCCTTTGTTCCTCCTCCATTTCCCCCCTTTCCCCTGTTCCTTCCATCGTTCCTTCCTTCCTCACTTTCTTCCATAACTACCTTTTATGTCTTATTCACTTCATCCTCCTCTTCCTCCACCACTACCCCCATCACCCCTCCTTTGTACCTCCTCCACCACCTCACCTCCACCCTCACCACCCCCTCTGTACCTCCTACCCTACCCTACCCCCCCCCAAGCTAGTAGTCATGATACAGTGATGAAGGAATGGAAGTAATTTGGGTGGTGGGGGGAGGGGGGGGGGGTAGGGGTAGTGAGGCATGCAGGTATGATGACCGAAGTGTGTGCATGACCCAGGGCAGTTTACCACCACCACCACTACCACCGACTACCACACACCACTCAACAACCACCATCAACACGACAACCACACCATTACTAGTACCACCATTACCACCACCAGCAAAGACTACCACACATCCCTGAACAACCACCACTACTAGTAACTCCACTAATAGCAGAAGTAATTGACACCACTAAGCCATTTACCCCCTACTACCACCATTACCACCACCATTCGACAACAACAACAACCAACTCCACAGGCTATACACACACTCCTCACTCTTACTCCTTATCTTACCCCCCCCCTAGCTGGTAGTAGTGGTAGTAGTGGTAGTGGTGGTAGTAGTGGGAGTAGTGGTCTTAGTGGAAGTATTGGTAGTGCTAGTAGTAGTGGTGGTGGCGGTGGTAGAATTGATAGTAATGGTATTGGTGTATTGATGGTCGTGATAATTGTTAGTAGTAGTAGTAGTAGTAGTAGTATATGGCTATATTGTAGTAGTACACATCTCCTCCTGCAGTAGTCAGACCCCAGACAAGTTATCACCTCGGGGTGACCTTTCACGCGCTTACCACCAGCACCCATGACGTCACTTCCTGTTGAAGGCGTCCGATGGGTCCAAAAATTTTCCGGGTTCCTAAGTGAGTAGTAAGAACGGCGGTACTTTTGTCCGAGGGGAGCTTAGTCCGGCGGTAGTTTTGTCCGGCAATAGTTGTCTTGTCCATTGTTATTTATATCCATTGTGATTTTAGAGGGATTGGGATTTTGTATATATATATTTTACGTGTGTGTGTGTGTGTGTGTGTGTGTGTGTGTGTGTGTGTGTGTGTGTTATCTTTACGCCTTTTCTCTCTCTTCCCCCCCTTTGTCTTATACTATTATCCCTCTTATTATTTTTCCCCTTCTCACTGATGTTTCTCTACCTTCTCTACCCACCGCAACACAGGGGCCGGGGTACAGGTAACACACACAGGTAGCCCAGCTCGAGACCATGTTAAGTGAGGTCAACACACTGGCCGTAGAAATTACACCCAGGGGCAACAGGAGTAATCTTGTGGTCTGCATATTAATTCATCCTCCACCAAGACTCCTTCCACTTCCTCACTCCACTCGCTCACTCCACAACCTCCCTCCCTCTACTAGTTTTTCTGTGAACTATAAAAGCTCGCCTGGGCTGGCCAATAGATCAAGCCACGCCCAGACAAAGTGTACCGCTTAGCTGGGCGGGCGGACGGGCGGGAGGAGGGCACAAGAAACACGCCCTGCGGTACAACACTCGTGCCGGGGGGACGTTTACACCAGCGACCCTTACCTGACAGCCTAGGAGGTGCTCCGTCGGCCACCACCGTCCTCACACCACCTCCTCCTGTGCCTCCTTCAGCCCTGGCGGCCCTCACTTAACGTCAAATGAATCCACCAAAGACGTAGTAACCTGAAGGAGTGAGTGTGTGTGTGTGTGTGTGTGTGTGTGCTGCTAGAGGTCAGGCAGGTGAACAGGTGCATCAGGGTTCACCACCTTACTGGGCGGTGAGGCGTTCTAACAACAGTACGACGGTCGCCCCCACACCAGGACCCGGCAGTTACAAGGCCTTTCACCACACGAGTCATCCAAACACTGACCACACCATCAGCTGGGTGTTGTCACTGTCTTACCTGCACGATGCCAGAGTGAAGTTGGCAGCTGCTAAAATAAACTTCCCGTACAACTTTAATATCTGGATCACTTGAACATTAGGCACCCCAGATTATTTACCGTGATGACTGAACACCCCCTAACACTACCTGGAGGAGGGGTTAAGTTAGGCTAGCATGTTTAATCATGACGTAAAATAAGCTGGGGTGCCTCAACTTCAGGTGGTCTCCCATTATACACTCCGCCGAACGACTATAAATTTCTTTTTCATAAACACCATCAACACGATCCCCTGGGGTAGGTTGAGAGACACAGAGCGCTGGGTACTCACCATACATCTTGCCTTCGTCTGAGAGGATAATCTTGCGTCTGCCGCAGGGAGGGTATATGGCCAGAGCCTCTTGGAAGCTCTGTTCGATGTCCGGAGACCATACTCCCTCCGCGTCCGCCCCGGTCACGTCCTTGTCATCGTGGAGCGAGTTGACGTCGTCATCGTCCAGCGGCTGAGGGGACGACAACACGTTAGTCAACAAGTAATGACACCTTGACACTCCAACCTGTTATTGTGTCATAGTGCAGGCGTTAGTGAATGCCACCACTAACAACCTCACGACAACACCTGATTTTGTATGTGTGTGTGAGGGGGAGGGGGTATATGACACTGAGTAAGGGTCAAGACACTGTGGCACTATCCTGTCCCTCTGTCAGATAATCCTTCCCTCATCCTACCAGGCCACCTCAATCCTTGCATCAGCTTAAACATTTAATCCTATCTTAAATCCTCTGTGGGTTGATTTACCACAAGTAGGATGATGATGATGATGATGATAGTAATAATAATAATAATGATAATAATAATAATAATAAATTAACCCACGTGTCACCTCTCTAACGGGTCGAACCCACGTGCTCTGAAACAGGTGTAGGTTGGATACGCCTCTCCACAACCCCCCCCCTCCTCACTATACCTCCCCCTCCCCTCACTCTATATATTCCCCCTCCCATTAATGCCCCCTTTTCCCCCTCTTTATTCCTTTACCTGATGGGGGGAGGCAAGAAGGAGGAGGAGGAAAAAGACAGGTGGAGGAGGAAGGAGACGAAGAGAGGAAAAGGGGGACGAAGAGGAGGAAGAGGGGGGGAGGAACGAGGAGGTGGAGGAGAAAAAAGAGGACCAGAAAAAAGTGGAAGGAAGTGAAATAGAAGAAAGAGGAGGAAGCTGAGAACGAAGGAAAAGAAGAGGGAGGATGAAGTAAAAATAAAGAGAAACAAAAAGGAGGGGGGTGTGGGGGTCTGTGGAGGAGGAGGAGGAGGAGGAGCAGGAGGAGGGCAGGAGGAGGAGGAGGAGGAGGAGGAAACAGGAGGAAGGAGGAGAAGGGAGGGGGGTGTTTGGGAGGGAGGGAGGGAGGGAGGAGGGAGGAGGAGGAGGAGGGAGGGAGGGAGAGGAGGAGGGAGGTGGTGTTAGCAGTGGCACCAATCAATAGGTTACCTGTCAGGCGCCAGCTGGGGAACACCTGGTTGGGTGGAGGTGAGGGGAGGGAAAGAGGTTGGGGAGGGAAAGAGAAGGGGTGGTGGGGAGGGAGAGGGAAAGTCTTAAGAAAACGGAAGGTGCAGGACATCCGGCCGCCGAGTGGTGGGGAGGAGGGAGAGGGAGTGAGGAGGGAGAGGGTCTTTACTGGTGGTGGAGAGGAGGAGGGATTATAGACTTGAAGGGAGGGGAGGGAGGGATGGGAGGGTAGGGAGGGTATCACAAATTTGTAGTGTGGGTAGGGGAGAGGAGAAGGATTGTTCATTGATGAGAGATGAGGAGAGGGAGAGAGAGAGAGGAGCTTCTGCAACAAGAGATTGTGGACATGCTCTTGTAGTTGTTAAGTGCGAAAAGAAAGAGAGAGAATGAGAGAGTAGTCATGTGTGTGTGTGTGTGTGTGTGTGTGTGTGTGTGTGTGTGTGTGTGTGTGTGTGTGTGTGTGTGTGTGTGTGTGTGTGTGTGTGTGTGTGTGTGTGTGTGTGTGTGTGTGTGTGTGTGTGTGTGTGTGTGTGTGTCCATCACTCGGGAATGGTTGATGGATGACCAGGAAATGAAAAGTACCAAGTTAGCACCAAGGAAGTACCACGACAGCACCATCAGTACTTAGCCATTACCACGACAGCACCAGGAAAGTACCCTAACAGCACTAAGGAGGTACCAGGACAGTACCATGATAGCACGAGGGAAGTACCAGGACAATACCATGACAGGACGAGGGAAGTACCAGAACAGCACCATGACAGGACTAAGGAAGTACCAGGACAGTACCATGACAGCACGAGGGAAGTACCATAACAGCACTAAGGAAGTAGCAGGACAGTACCATGACAGGACTAAGGAAGTACCAGGATAGTACCATGACAGCAAGAAGGAAGTACCAGGACAGTACCATGACAGCACTAAAGAAGTAGCAGGACAGTACCATGACAGGACTAAGGAAGTACCATGACAGGGCTAATGAAGTACCATGACAGGGCTAAAGAAGTACCAGGACAGTACCAGGACAGCACGAGGGAAGTACCAGGACAGTAACAGGACAGTACGAGGGGAGAACAAGGGAGAGGCGGACTGGCAGATTAGGTAAGTGAACAAAGGAAGAGGAGGAATGGAAGGGGAGAGAGAAGGAAGAAGCAGGGCAGGTAATGAAGAGGGAGAGGGAGAGGAAGGGGAAGAGTGAGGGCTGGAGAGAAAAGACCAAAGAGAGAGAGAGAGAGAGATAAAGAGAACGAGAATTGAAATATATGAGAATGAGGAAGAGATATGGGAGAGAGAGAGAGAGAGAGAGAGAGAGAGAGAGAGAGAGAGAGAGAGAGAGAGAGAGAGAGAGAGAGAGAGAGAGTCTTTACCATTAAGAATAAACCAGCAACACCAATATTAATGTTTACAATCTCCACTCCACGGCCAGGAACAATATCCTTTGAACATCACAACAAGCGAATGAACACCACATCACGTGCATCAGCGGGAGGTGGAGGTGGTGGTTGTGGGTGATAGAAGATAGTGGTAGTGGTGGTTGTGGGTGAGAGAAGATAGTGGTAGTGGTGGTTGTGGGTGAGAGAAGATAGTGGTAGTGGTTACGAATTGAGAGAAGATAGTGGTAGTGGTGGTTGTAGATGATGAAGATAGTGGTGAGTGGTAGTTGTAGATTGAGAAGATGGTGGTAGTGGTAGTTGTGGGTGAGAGAAGATAGTGGTAGTGGTAGTTGTGGGTGAGAGAAGATAGTATTAGTGGTGGGGTGAAGGTGTAGGTAGGTATATCTTGTGGGGTGAGAGCAAGGGGAGGTAAGTTGAGGGGGTGAAGGGAGAGAAATAGTGCGGTGAGGGTAGTGGTGGGGTGAGGGCAAGGGGAGGTAGGTTGTGGGGTGAGGGCAAGGGGAGATAGGTTGTGGGGTGAGGGGAGATGGTGGTGTCCTCCCCTTTAAGTTATTAGTCCACCAATCCATTTTTTCCCCTCGTTGGCTTTGACAGTAATTTTCTTCTACAACACCACCTGCAACTGTGTATTTCTACGTCTCCTCCCTCCCACTATCCCTCCCTCTATCCTTCTATCCCGACCTCTACTCTTCTATCCCTCCCACTTTCCCTCCTTCCCTCTATCCTTCTGTCCCTACCTTCCACCTTTCCTCTATCCCTCCCTCCCTCATTCTATCCCCCATCCTTCCTCCCACCCTCCCTCTGTCCCTCACCTTCATCCTTCCCACCTTCCCTCTATCCCTCCCTCCTTCTGCCCCTCTCACCATCAGGGTACTATAATATGGCACCAAGATGACACCAGTGGAGCATTAAGACACGATGGCACCAAGATGACACCAGTAGAGCATTAAGACACTATGGCACCAAGATGACACCAGTAGAGCATTAAGACACTATGACACCAAGATGACACCAGTGGAGCATTAAGACACTATGCCACCAAGATGACACCAGTAGAGCATTAAGACACTATGGCACCAAGATGACACCAGTAGAGCATTAAGACACTATGGCACCAAGATGACACCAGTAGAGCATTAAGACACTATGGCACCAAGATGACACCAGTAGAGCATTAAGACACTATGGTACCAAGATGACACCAGTAGAGCATTAAGACACTATGGTACCAAGATGACACCAGTAGAGCATTAAGACACTATGACACCAAGATGACACCAGTAGAGCATTAAGACACTATGACACCAAGATGACACTACAGTGGCATTAAGACACTATGGCACCAAGATGACACCAGTAGAGCATTAAGACACTATGGCACCAAGATGACACCAGTAGAGCATTAAGACACTATGACACCAAGATGACACCAGTAGAGCATTAAGACACTATGGCACCAAGATGACACCAGTAGAGCATTAAGACACTATGACACCAAGATGACACCAGTAGAGCATTAAGACACTATGGCACCAAGATGACACCAGTAGAGCATTAAGACACTATGGCACCAAGATGACACCAGTAGAGCATTAAGACACTATGACACCAAGATGACACCAGTAGAGCATTAAGACACTATGGTCAAGATGACACCAGTAGAGCATTAAGACACTATGGCACCAAGATGACACCAGTAGAGCATTAAGACACTATGACACCAAGATGACACCAGTAGAGCATTAAGACACTATGGCACCAAGATGACACCAGTAGAGCATTAAGACACTATGGCACCAAGATACACTCCAGTAGAGCATTAAGACACTATGACACCAAGATGACACCAGTAGAGCATTAAGACACTATGGCACCAAGATGACACCCAGAGCATTAAGACACTATGACACCAAGATGACACAGTAGAGCACAGACACTATGACACCAAGATGACACCAGTAGAGCATTAAGACACTATGGCACCAAGATGACACCAGTAGAGCATAAGACACTACACACCAAGATGACACCAGTAGAGCATAAGACACTATGGCACCAAGATGACACCAGTAGAGCATTAAGACACTATGACACCAAGATGACACCCACAGTAGAGCATTAAGACACTGTGGCACCAAGATGACAACAGTAGAGCATTAAGACACTATGGCACCAAGATGACACCAGAGCATTAAGACACTATGGCACCAAGATGACACCAGTAGAGCATTAAGACACTATGGCACCAAGACACCAGTAGAGCATTAAGACACTATAGACACTCAAGATGACACCAGTAGAGCATTAAGACACTATGGCACCAAGATGACACTCAGTAGAGCATTAAGACACTATGGCACCAAGATGACACCAGTAGAGCATTAAGACACTATGGCACCAAGACGACACCAGTAGAGCATTAAGACACTATGACACCAAGATGACAATTGCAGAGCATAAGACACTATGACACCAAGATGACACCAGTAGAGCATTAAGACACTATGGCACCAAGAGATGACACCAGTAGAGCATTAAGACACTATAGCCCAAGATGACACGGTAGAGCATTAAGACACTATGGCACTGATGACACCACAGTAGAGCATTAAGACACTATGACACCAAGATGACACCCAGAGCATTAAGACACTATGGCACCAAGATGACACCCAGTAGAGCATTAAGACACTATGACACAAGATGACACCCAGAGCATGAGACACACCAAGATGACACCAGTAGAGTATTAAGACACTATGGCACCAAGATGACACCAGTAGAGCATTAAGACACTATGACACCAAGAGACACCAGTAGAGCATTAAGACACTATGGCACCAAGATGACACCAGCAGAGCATTAAGACACTATGGCACCAAGATGACACCACAGAGCATTAAGACACTATGACACCAAGATGACACCAGTAGAGCATTAAGACACTATGACACCAAGATGGCACCCAGTGGAGCATTAAGACACTATGACACCCCAAGATGACACCAGTAGAGCATTAAGACACTATGCCACCAAGATGACACCAGTAGAGCATTAAGACACTATGGCACCAAGATGACACCAGTAGAGCATTAAGACACTATGACACCAAGATGACACCAGTAGAGCATTAAGACACCTATGCGCCACCAAGATGACACCAGTAGAGCATTAAGACACTATGACACCAAGATGACACCAGTAGAGCATTAAGACACTATGGCACCAAGATGACACCAGAGCATAAGACACTATGACACCAAGATGACACCCAGTAGAGCATTAAGACACTATGACACCAAGATGACACCAGTAGAGCATTAAGACACACTATGGGCACCAAGATGACACTGCAGAGCATTAAGACACCATGACACCAAGATGACACCTGTAGAGCATTAAGACACTATGGCACCAAGATGACACCAGAGCATGACACTATGGCACCAAGATGACACCAGTAGAGCATTAAGACACTATGACACCAAGATGACACCAGTAGAGCATTAAAGACACTATGGCACCAAGATGACACCAGTAGAGCATTAAGACACTATGGCACCAAGATGACACCAGTAGAGCATTAAGACACTATGGCACCAAGATGACACCAGTAGAGCATTACACACTATGGCACCAAGATGACACCAAGGAGCATTAAGACACTATGACACCAAGATGACACCAGAGACATTAAGACATCATGGCACCAAGATGACACCAGTAGAGCATTAAGACACTATGACACCAAGATGACACCAGTAGAGCATTAAGACACTATGGCACCAAGATGACACCAGTAGAGCATTAAGACACTATGGCACCAAGATGACACCAGTAGAGCATTAAGACCACTATGACACCAAGATGACACCAGTAGAGCATTAAGACACTATGGCACCAAGATGACACCAGTGGAGCATTAAGACACTATGAGACACCAAGATGATGTAGAGCATTAAGACACTATGGCACCAAGATGACACCAGTAGAGCATTAAGACACTATGACACCAAGATGACACCAGTAGAGCATTAAGACACTATGGCACCAAGATGACACCAGTAGAGTACCAAGACACTATGGCACCAAGATGACACCAGTAGAGCATTAAGACACTATGACACCAAGATGACACCACAGTAGAGCACATTAAGACACTATGGCACCAAGATGACACCCAGTAGAGCATTAAGACACTATGACACCAAGATGACACCAGTAGAGCATTAAGACACTATGGGCACCAAGATGACACCAGTGCAGGCGCCACACTATGGCACCAAGATGACACCAGTAGAGCATTAAGACACTATGGCACCAAGATGACACCAGTAGAGCATTAAGACACTATGGCACCAAGATGACACCAGTAGAGCATTAAGACACTATGGCACCAAGATGACACCAGTAGAGCATTAAGACACTGTGGCACCAAGATGACACCAGTAGAGTATAAGATTGACTATGGCACCAAGATGACACCAGTAGAGCATTAAGACACTATATACACCAAGATGACACCAGTAGAGCATTAAGACACTATGGCACCAAGATGACACCAGAGCATTAAGACACTAAGGGCACCAGATGACACCAGTAGAGCATTAAGACACTATGGCACCAAGATGACACCCAGAGCATTAAGACACTATGGCACCAAGATGACACCAGTAGAGCATTAAGACACTATGGCACCAAGATGACAGTAGTAGGCCCTCACCATCACCAAGCTCATAACCACTACCACTAACATCATCCTCACCACTACTACCACTACTACTAACATTAACACCCCCTCCACCACCACCACTACCACTAACATCAACCTCACCACTACTACCACTACTACTAACATCACCACTACCACAACTACTAACATCTAATCTTCAGGTGATCCAATATGTCATAGGGGTTAACAAAGACCGAAGGTATTGTGTCATTTGTTAATTTGGGAAAAATAGAACTGAACCACAGACAACAACTCTCCAATGAGAGAGAGACTATTATTATTTACTATATGCATCTACTCAAGGACCTCAGTAGCTGTACCCCTGAAATAAACACAAACAACAACAACAACAACAGAGGCCTCCATATTCTAGGATGTACAGACAGACAGACAGACAGACAGACAGACAGACAGACAGACAGACAGGAACAGTGAAATGGATCAGAAGGTTGAACACACAGCTCAGAGACCAAGAGCCTTAAGTCCAGCCCAGAGTCTACTGAGGCCATCACAGCCCACCCATCCCCCCATCAATAAAACTGGACCAATCTAATTCCCATCTCACTTTCCTCTCCTTTGCTTCCCTTCCCATCATACCCCATCCCACACCATCAGTAACACGTTTAAGCAAGCTACGCCTGGTAAATCCGCCAGCCACCTACCGCCCGCACTGCCTCACTTTTACGCGGCCAACATTAGTCCCGTAACCCTTAATCTCAATTACCCGGCGAGAGGATTAAAACCTGAATCCAGTTTCTCCCTCACTTGTTGACGTGGCATAGAAAACGAGGTGTGTGTGGGTGGGTGGGTGTGGGTGGTGTTGAAGGTTGCGGGTGGTGTTAGTAGGTGTGGGTGAAGTGAATGGAAGGGTGAGTGGGTGGTGTTGGAGGGTGTGGGTGGTGAAGGAGGGTGTGGGTGGTGAAAGGAGGTGTGGTGGTGAAATGGTGAAGAGGGTGGGAGTGGGTGGGTGGTGTAGGAGAGGAATGAGAGGTGGGTGGGTGGTGTGAAGGTGTGAAGGGTGGGAGGGAATGGGGGAGGTGTATGGGGAGGGAATGGGGGAGTGTGTGGGGAGGAATGGGAAGTGTATGTGGGAGGGTGGGAGGAATGGGAGGGGGGTGGGAAGGGGGTGGGGGGGTGGATGTTGCAGAAACAATAATGAACTGATACACAACACCTAACGTCTCTAGCCATAACACCTTCCCTCCACACCTCCTCCCTCCTTCCCTCTACCCCCGCCCTCCCTCAACCAATCCCTCTTTCCTCTCTCTTCCAGTTCCTCCCTTTCGCACCTCCTTCCCCCTCTCTCTCTCCTTTCTTCTGCCTTTCCCTCCTTCCACTTGCATGACACAGCAACACGAGAGAGATCAAACATTCGTGGTGGTGACGAGGCCAATGGCCTGTGGGGAGGGGTGGAGTGGGGAGGGGTGGGGTAGGGTGGAGTGGGGTGACGTGAGGTGGAGTGGGGTGAGGTGGAGTGGGATAGGGTGGGTGGGGGTGGGGTGGAGTGAGGTGGGGTGGAGTGGGGTAGGGTGGAGTGGGGTAGGGCAGGTGGGGTGACGTGAGGTGGAGTGGGGTGAGGTGGAGTGGGGGTAGGGTGGAGTGGGGTAGGGTGGAATGAGGTGGGGTGGAGTGGGGTGGGGCAGGTGGGGTGACGTGAGGTGGGTGGGGTGAGGTGGAGTGGGGTGGGGTGGGTGGGGTAGGGCAGGTGGGGTGACGTGGTGGAGTGGGGTGAGGTGGAGTGGGGTAGGGTGGGGTGGGGTGGAGTGGGGGTAGGGGTGGGTGGGGTGGGGTGGGTGGGTGGGGTGGGTGGGGTGGGGCCAGGTGGGGTGACGTGAGGTGGAGTGGGGTGAGGTGGAGTGGGTAGGGTGGAGTGGGGTAGGGTGGAATGAGGTGGGGTGGAGTGGGGTGGGATGGAGTGGGGTGGGGTGGGTGGGGTAGGGTGGAGTGATGTGGGGTGGAGTGGGGTTGGGTGGAGTGGGGTGGGGTGGGTGAGTGTGGGGTGGGTGGGGTGGGGTGGGTGGGGTGGGGTGGGTGGGGTGAGGGTGGGTGGGGTGGGTGGGGGTGGGGTGGGGTGGGTTGGGGTGGGGTGGGGTGGTGGGGTGGGTGGGTGGGGTGGGGTGGAGTGAGGTTGGGGTGGAGGGGATGGGGTGGTGATTATAGTTCGCTACAAATAGTTTCCGACACACTGACCTGGCGTGATTTTTTCCAGTACCGTGTGTGTTGAGTGTGGTAATGAAAGGTATGTATTAATGATGATGATAGTAGTAGTAGTAGAAAAAGTAGAAGCAGGAATAGTAGTAAAAGTAGCAGTAGCATTTGAAAAAAAAAAGTAATAATAATAATAAAATAATAAAAATAATAATAATAATAATAATATATATAAAATACAAGTTAACATCAACAAACTTGTCTTTCAACATAATCAAAACTTCCCCCCAAACACCTGGTGACTTTAACTGCCCTAATACCTATTTAACTGACCCTTAAGTGCGGAACAAGGTCATTATATACGCTAGTCTAACAACAAATACAACTCATGAAAGATAAGACTCTATGTTATCTATCTTATTAAATACATATCACATAAACGACATTCTTTAGGGCATAAAATACGCGTTACGTACACACGATTAAATAAACGTATATACAGTGCTTTAAAGACAGGTCACATAAACAACATTCCATCCACATCACAAACACAACATTCCATACAGGTCACATAAACAACATTCCATACACATCACAAACACAACATTCCATACAGGTCACAAACACAACATTCCATACACACCACAAACACAACATTCCATACACACCACAAACACAACATTCCATACACCACAAACACAACATTCCATACACATCACAAACACAACATTCCATACACATCACAAACACAACATTCCATACCCACAAACACAACATTCCATACACACCACAAACACAACATTCCATACACACCACAAGCACAACATTCCATACAGGTCACATAAACAACATCAGAGATACAGGTTATGCACACAGCGTCTGGCCTACTGCGATTTTCCACCCAGAATCTCCTCCTAGCTTATGTAAGGTAGCCAGCTGGCGACCTCCAAGCTGTGACAACACGCCAGGCTGACTCACGGGGTTTCCACTCGAGGTAGTTCAGCATATATTCTCAGAGTTGATTCAGCTCAACGTCCGTGTAAAGTAGAGAGTTGTGTGTAAAGTGTATCTGTAGTGAGTTGGGTGTAGTGTGTAAAGTGTACTTGTAGTGAGTTGGGTGTAGTGTGTAAAGTGTACTTGCAGTGTGTTAGGTGTAAGTGTAAAATAGAGAGTTGGGTATAGTGTATAAAGTGTAAAGTGTATTTATACTGAGTTGGGTGTAAAGTATAGGCACTAAACTCGATGTAAAGTGTAAAAGTGTACTACCCTGGGTACTGTATAAAGTGTGGGTGACAGTAGCATTAGGTATAGTGAGATAAAATATAAGTAAGTTACAGTAATCCCGAATTAGCACAGTACCTCCATACAGTAATTAGTACATATAAAGACCTAATTAACAGGTAGTATCATTATAGACAGGTGAGTAAGGGTGGGGGTGTGGGGAGGTGTGGGGGGGAGGTGGTGTGGGGGGGGTCAGTGGGTGGAAATGGGGGTTGGGAATGGGTTGTAGGGTGGAGGTGGGTGTAGGATGTGGGTGTAGGGTGGGTGTAAAGAGGTGGAGTATGGAGTATGCCCTCTCCCCCACCCCAGGAACCTCCAGCTGAGAATCCGTCCAGCTCTCAGGAACAAACAAACTTCACTGACACAGACACAAGGTCGAAATTGCCATCAGTTAACATGTAAGTGAGGACCAGCGGCACAGATGGGTCAACACACACACACACACACTTGTGAAACTACATACACACAAAGTTCATTCAGAAATGTCAGTGTAAGTGTCAGTTCTACGTACACACTAAGACAGGTCATTCAGTGTAGGCGCTGATTAAAACATTATGAACTACAGACAGTGTTATTCAGTATCATTCTGACAGTATATGAATAAATTTCCTCATAAAATACAGATACAGTGATTATACAAAGTTCATCTACACACTAGCAGTACAGAGATGACATACAGACATACACAAGGCCTTCACTTTCTTCATAAGCCGAGTCACTCACCCACTCACTCACTCAGTCGATACTCTTGAACCCCAGCAGTCAACAAGTCTGTTTTCGTGTTTACATATAAATCTATACTTCAATTTTAGTGTTATTACTACTACTATTATTATTACTAGCTGTTTTAATATTAATAACAATAATAATTTAACGTTTGAGAGAGAGAGACCTCAGAATTAGCCCAGGTAAAGTAGCAGCAGCAGCCCCAGCCACCCCCTTCCACCTCCTGAAAGAGCGTATTAAAATATTCACAGGGACGGTCGCTCAGCCTCGGGTAGTGCGACAGGTACCAGGTGATGAGTCTAACCGTGACGTCACATCCACCCCAGCTGACCTAGTACCCAACCCCACCCACCCCCTGTACCCTACCACTCTACTCCACCGTGCCAGGGGGAGGGAAGGAGGAGAGGGAGAGGGAGGGAGGGAGGGAGGAGGAGGAGGAGGGAGGGAGGGAGGGAGGAGAGCACCACGTGTCTCCACCTCCTCTACACTAAAATTAATAATTGGTCAACTATTGATTTCTTCTTCATTGCTCCACCCTCTCTCTCTCTCTCTCTCTCTCTCTCTCTCTCTCTCTCTCATCTACGCCTTCTTCTTCTATCACTTCTACTTCACATCTCAATTTTCCCTCTCGCCTCAGACTCTCCATTACATTCTTCTTCTCCCTCTCCACTCTACAGAAGATGAAGAAGGAGGAGGCAAGGAGGAGGAAAAGATGAAGGAAGAGGAGGAGGAGAAAGAGGAGGAGGAGAAAGAGGAATAATAAAAAAAAAACAGTAGGTGCAGAAATAACTAGCCTGCACTCGAGCAAGGAACCAAATCATGCCAGCTAATATATTCTCTTCAAAGATCCTTTGATTTGACCTTTTGATCTGAAAAACAAACCATTTCTAGAAGTGGTCATAGTGAATATATATATCAAGTATAAACACCGTAGCTCTTTCCATTCACGAGTTATCCTGCAGATGAGGGTATTAATCTAAGCTGTGACCTCCACCTTTGACCTTCCATCGCTATAGAGCACAAAGACCCCATTGGATACGTATGGTAGTCAGTCAGATAAGCTCCAGATATTAACCGATAGCATTGACTGGTGCACCTACTCACGCGACGATCCCAGCTACCAAGGGGTGTTGACGGCAGCCACTACAGCCACTACAGTAGTAATACATAACAGACAGCAGCTACAGGAAGAAATACAGCAATAGCAAGAAGTGACAACAACAACAGGAAGAAGAACAGCAATAACAAGAGTGACAACAACAACAGGAAGAAGAACAGCAATAGCAAGAGTGACAACAACAACAGGAAGAAGAACAGCAATAGCAAGAGTGACAACAACAACAGGAAGAAGAAGACAGCAATAAACAACAAGGAAGAAATCAGCAATAACAAGGTGACAACAACAACAGGAAGAAGAACAGCAATAACAAATGACAACAACAACAGGAAGAGACAAAGAATGAACAACAACAGGGAAACGCAATGCAAAGGTGACAACAACAACAGGAATAAGAACAGAAACAGCAAGCAACAACAGCAATAGCAAGCAATAAGAACAGAAACGGGAACATCAACAGCAAGGAACAAGAACAGCTCAACAGGAACAGCAACAAGCATCAACAGCAGCAACAACGGGGTGAGAGGCAAGAAGCAGATACTGTCAACAAGTCTCTCAGTCGACTCTCCTCATCTCCCTCAACAGGTTATGACTCTCTCTCCCTCCCCTTCCTCCTCCACTCTCTCCTTCCCTCTCTTTCTCTCTACCTCTATCCCTCCCATTCACACTGTCCTACCCCTCTGTCCCTCTCAACTCCTACTCTCCCTGTTCCTCTCACCCTCATCTTCTTGGTGTTAATTCTTACCCAAATTTAAACACCCCAGCACATCACCTCAGCTGTCTCTCTTCTCTCACTCTCTCTCTCTCTCTATCTCTTACCCGACATCTAGTCTATCTCCACTCTCACCTCCAGCACCTCCTACTCTCCCTCTACCTCTCCTCGGCCTCCCAGTTAGCGGGACACCTGCACAAGGCACCACCTGCCTCAAGACATCGCCGCTGACAAAGTGTACTCACCTGGAGGGAGAAAAGGTGTGTGTGTGTGTGTGTGTGTCCACGATCGCCCCACCCCTAATCAATAAAGCTTACCTTGCGGCGTGGGGCAACCCACCCACCTGTGCCTCTCCTCCCCACCTCTCTCCCCTCACCTCTCCCTCCTCCCCACACACACCGCCAGGTAAACACTGCCTCCACCTGGCGCACCCACATCTACAAACATACATACCTGACGCCACACAAACCTGCTGACCCACAATTTACTATTTCTCTTCACTCCCTCTTTCCACCCTACTCTACACACACACACACAACAATTGATTCTACAAACATATCATAGCCTCACTACCTCCTCCACACCTGTTAACCCCCCACACATACCTCCTCCCACACACCACCCTCCTCTTCCCCTACACCTGCACCCCCACCACCACACGTGCTTCACCTCCACAAATCAGGCCTTCCTCCTCCTCCTCTTCCTCCACACACAAACACACCTGGAGACTAGAGGAGAGAGAGTTTACCAAGTTGCCTACCCCTCCACACCCTCACTACCTGCCCCTCTTCCCCCTCTCTCCCTTACAGCTCGGCGACTGACCAACCTTCCCAGCTTATAACTTGATCAAGTAAGCTTTTGCTCTGACCGCCCCCCCCCACCAGCCACGACGCTTGCAGTAGGCGTAAACGTAAACATTGTGTAGTGTCTCAGTAGTGGTAGTAGGGGAAGGACAGAGGAGAGATAGAGGAGAGGATAGGAGAATAGAGGAGGAGAGGAAGAGAGAGAGAGAGAGAGAGAGGGAAGAGGGAAAAAGAAGCAAGGATGTAAAGATGCAAAAAAATACAGGAATAAGAAAGAAAGGAGGAAAAAAGAAAGAAAGGAGGTTTAAGGAAAAAGTAAAAAAAATAAGTAAACAATGAGAGACACTTTTAAAACACAACTTTCTGCCATTTTTTATTTACACGGGAAATTTCACCATAAAATAATCCAACACCGGAAGAAAAACACATTTAATCATTCCTTACTCTGACAACACCTTAGACAAACTAGTAACATATATTTTTTTCAATCATTCAGTCCAGTTCTCTTAGTCCTGAAGCTGCCAACTAAGTGTAGGTACATAATATTGTGTTTAGATTTTGCTGTTAGTGAGAGGAGAATTTTGCTGATGTTAGAAAAATAATTCATGCAATCTTGAGGAGGAGGGGAGGGAGGGAGGGGGAGGGGAAATAGGAGGTGGAGAAGGGGAAGGAGTAGGAAATGGGAAGAGGAGGAGGCTGAGCAGGAGGGGTAGAGAATGGGAGGAGGAGGGAGGGGAAGAGAAGGGGAGGTGGATCAATGACACACAGTGACATGTATATTGCACGTCCCCTTCCTCCCTCCCCATCCCTCTCTCAGTCACTAGCGCCTTGTGGTTCCTGGTGCCTCTCTCCCCTCCCCACACACCCCTCCCTCCTCAGTCACTAGTGCTTCTGTAAGTCTTGCTCCCCTCCATCTCCCTTACTTACCCCCACCCCCACTCACTTTCTTCTATTAGTCACTAGAGCCTTGTGATTCCTGGTTCCCTCCTCCCTCCCCTCCCTCACCTCCCCCCTCCCCCACAGTCCTTCTCTCAGTCATCAATCTTACTGTAATACATTTTATATTCACTTCCTCTTAACATTCCCTCACTCCCACACACTTCCCCTCAGACACTAGTGCTGCAGATGTCCTTGTTGCTCATCCCCTCTTTCCTCCTCTCACTTCACTTACTTACCTTCCCTCTCCCCATCCCAAGCACACAGTCCCCTCAGTCACTCGTGATAAGGGTTTATAAGTCCCTCACTTCACCCCTCACCTCCACCCCCCCCTTCACTCACACTCCCATATCTCTATCTCTCCTCAATCACTCACTTCCCTACCTATTAAACACACACACACACACACACACACACACACTCAGAGACCGGAAATAGATCCAAGTTGTACAACTCCTTGATGGTGATGAAGTTAAATTAACTTATAAATAATCCTCCAACCTACTCCTCCACCTATTTCTCTACCAACTCCTCCAACCTCCCCCTGCACCTACTCCCCCAACTTTCAAGGATTAACTCTGGTGCGATATCAAGGACGACCTCTGATGGGATAACTGGTACACTCAACTCTCTTCTCAAACCTCTTCTCCTCCTCCTCCTCCTCCTCTTCTTTCTCCTGCTCCTTACTCACGTCTCTCTTCTTCCTCTTACGTCACACCTTCCCCTCCTCTTCCTCCTCTTTGACACCCCAGTCTTCCTCCCTCCTCTCTAACAGACCCTCCTCCTCCCAAACACACCACCTCCTCCTCTCCCTCCTACTCCTCCCTTAAACCACCCAATTACGCTCTTAACTGCTTTAATTAACCGCCAATGATCAAGTTCCTTACATGAGATATGACCAGTATAACGACTCCCTGACATTGTGAGGGGTGCCAACATTTTCCCCTCGCCCCCTCTCTCTCACCCCTCTTTCACCCACTCCTCTCCCACCTTCCTCACCCTCCTCCCTTTCTCTCTCACCCTTCCTCCCTCACCCCTTTCTTGCCCTCCTTCACCCTTCTTTCACTCTCCATTTATCACCCTCACCCCTCTTTTACTCTCTCTACCACCCCCTTCCCCTCTCTCACACCCCATCTCCCCTCTCCCCCTATCACCACTCCTCCCACTCTATCTCTCATCGTCTCTTCTCTACAACCCTCTCTACATACCTTCCCTCTCCTATTCGACTGGGTGTCGAATAGGCCCCAATCCTATCAGGCCCCGAGATGACCTAATTACTAGAATTGAGAGAGAGAGAGAGAGAGGAGGAGAGAGAGAGAGAGAGAGAGAGCCAGGTATTGCAGGAGTGAGGTGGCAGGTGAAGCCCAGGATGCACCTCCTCATGTTACCTGTAATCACCAACACTAATTTTTTCACCCAGAAAGACACCATGACCAAAGGTGCCACCCTCCACAATACAGGTGCCACCCTCCACTATACAGGTGCCACCCTCCACTATACAGGTACCACCCTCCACTATACAGGTACCACCCTCCACTATACAGGTGCCACCCTCCACTATACAGGTGCCACCCTCCACTATACAGGTGCCACCCTTCACTATACAGGTACCACCCTCCACTATACAGGTGCCACCCTCCACTATACAGGTACCACCCTTCACTATACAGGTGCCACCCTTCACTATACAGGTACCACCCTCCACTATACAGGTGCCACCCTCCACTATACAGGTACCACCCTCCACTATACAGGTACCACCCTCCACTATACAGGTGCCACCTCCACTAGACAAGTGCCACCCTCCATATACAGGTGCCACCCTCCATTATACAGGTGCCACCCTCCATTATACAGTACCACCTCCACTATACAGGTGCCACCCTCCACTAGACAAGTGCCACCCTCCACTACAGGTACCACCCTCCATTATACAGGTGCCACCCTCCACTATACAGGTACCACCTCCACTATACAGGTACCACCCTTCACTATACAGGTACCACCTCCCACTATACAGGTGCCACCCTCCACTATACAGGTACCATCCTCCACTATACAGGTGCCACCCTCCACTATACAGGTGCCACCCTCCACTATACAGGTGCCACCCTCCACTATACAGGTACCACCTCCACTATACAGGTGCCACCCTCCACTATACAGGTGCCACCCTCCACTATACAGGTACCACCCTCCATATACAGGTGCCACCCTCCACTATACAGGTGCCACCCTCCACTATACAGTACCACCCTCACTATACAGGTGCCACCCTCCACTATACAGGTACCACCCTCCCCACTATACAGGTGCCACCCTCCACTATACAGGTACCACCCTCCACTATACAGGTGCCACCCTCCACTATACAGGTACACCCTCCACTATACAGGTACCACCTCCACTATACAGGTACCCTCCACTATACAGGTGCCACCCTCCACTATACAGGTACCACCCTCCACTATACAGGTGCCACCTCCCACTATACAGGTGCCACCCTCCACTATACAGGTACCACCCTCCACTATAAGGTGCCACCCTCCACTATACAGGTACCACCCTCCACTATACAGGTGCCACCTCCATACAGGTACCACCCTCCACTACAGGTGCCACCCTCCACTATACAGGTGCCACCCTCCACTATACAGGTACCACCCTCCACTATACAGGTGCCACCCTCCACTATACAGGTACCACCCTCCACTATACAGGCCACCCTCCTATACAGGTGCCACCTCCACTATACAGGTACCATCCACTATACAGGTGCCACCTCCACTATACAGGTGCCACCTCCACTATAGGCCACCTCCACTATACAGGTGCCACCTCCACTATACAGGTGCCACCTCCACTATACAGGTACCACCTCTCCACTATACAGGTGCCACCTCCACTATACAGGTACCACCCTCCACCAGGTGCCACCTTCACATACAGGTACCACCCTCCACTATACAGGTGCCACCCTCCACTATACAGGTACCACCTCCACTATACAGGTACCATCCTCCACTATACAGGTGCCACCTCCACACAGTGTAGGCCTCCACTATACAGGTGCCACCTCCACTATACAGGTACCACCCTCCACTATACAGGTACCACCTCCACTATACAGGTGCCACCCTCCACTATACAGGTACCACCTCCACTATACAGGTGCCACCTCCACTATACAGGTGCCACCCTCCATTATACAGGTACCACCCTCCACTATACAGGTGCCACCCTCCACTATACAGGTGCCACCCTCCACTATACAGGTACCACCCTCCAGGACTACAGGTGCCACCTCCACTATACAGGTGCCACCTCCACTATACAGGTTTTCCGGTGCCACCATCCATACAGGTGCCACCCTCCATTATACAGGTGCCACCCTCCACTACAGGTGTTACAGTACAGGTGTTATCATCACTATCATCATCAAGTGGTCGTCTCAAACGTCATCATTATCTTCCTTCTCATCTGTGCTGACGGGGGACTCCCTTTGTCACCGCCATCATAGATAACAGCCCACCACGTAATTACTAATATATTATTTAAGCGTGTTACGTGGCTTACACCGCTCAGAGGGGATAGTAGGTGGATAGAGGGTGGATAGGAGGGGTAGTGGGTGGATAGGAGGGGGGTAGGAGAAACGAAGGAGGAGGCAAAGGACAGATAACGAAGAAGGTAGAAAGAGAGGATATGAAGGGGCCTTTGTTATGTTATGTTATTTAAGATTAGAACAAGTAACACAGGTAACGTAACAGAATGCAGGTAACAACTAATAAAGAAAAAAACACAAGTAACGCATACAACAAAGGTACAGTAACACGTAACAGAAGGAACACTAATAACAAAGGTGACAGTAGCAGTAATTGTAAAAGGTAACATTTGTAATCTATCTACCACTGAAAATAAGTTAACATATTAATACAATAATTACAGGTAACAGAAGGACCATAAGTAACAAGTATAAATTATAACATGATAATCACTAGTAACAAAGACAACACAACGGTGATATCGTAACATTGATAACAAATAATAACAAAAAAGGGTAATTAGTAGCACATAAAAGTAACACAGGTAACATAAAAGTAACACAAGTAACACAATAGTAACAGTGGTAACATAAGTACTCACGTCCATGTCCTTGTGCGTGGTGGTGAGGGGCAGGGCCAGGTGGACGGGCGGGACGGGCGTGGTCGGGGCCGACCCGCCCTGGGGCCACGCCGACGATATTTTGACGCCTCCACACCACGCTGAAACAACAGCAGTGAGAGCAGTGATGTTGACGGTGTAATGGAGGGTCCTTATACACCTGCTAACTCATTATAGATAGATAGATAGATAGATAAACACTCCTATATATCACACACACACACACACACACACACACACACACACACACACACACACACACACACCACCCACACACACACCAGGAGAGACATCACTGACCAGCGCGCGTTGAGGTGTTCGTTGGCCGCGATAAATCCCAACAGGCGTGGACCGACTTTCGTGAAACTTCAAGAGAGGACATTGTTCCTGGTGAGAAGCTCGTAGGAGGCGTGGCAGAAGGGGAGTTCCGATTTTATTTATTTATTTATTTATTTTTTACTTGGGATAAGAGGGTGTAAGGCGTATTGTGGTTTTCGACGTAATTGTGTATTCGACTTAACGCATATTCTACTTAACATATATTCAACTTAACACGTATTAACTTAGCATTAACCACAAAACCATTCTTTTTAACCACAAACTTGCTATACCATAACTTTTTAACCACTAAATTCCTATACCATATGTCATAACCTTAACCAATATACCATAAACTTTTAACCACTCTGTATAGTGTATCATTAACCAACATTAACCGATCCATTCATTAGGTGCAGTAACCCTCACAAGGCGACAGACAGACACTCAGTAACTCAGGGTGATGATAAAAGGCTTGGTAGTTGAGGACGATAGTGGTGGTGGTGCTGGTAGAGTCGTTAGTCATGTTTTTGTTGGTCTAATTGCCTTGCCTGGTGGTGGTGATGGTTGCAGTTGTTGGTTAGTGGTGTTGTGGGTGTTGGTTGGTGATAGTTGGGGATGATGGTGGTTGTTGTTGGGGTTGGTGGTAGTTGTTGAGGATGGTGGTGATAGTTGTAGGTGGTGGTGATAGTTGTAGGTGGTGGTGATAGTTGTAGGTGGTGGTGATAGTTGTAGGTGGTGGTAATAGTTGTAGGTGGTGGTGATAGTTGTAGGTGGTGGTGATAGTCGTAACAAGTCATATTATAATGCCCAGTGTTACTACGTTCGTGCAGGAGGAGGGTGGCGAGCGGTCGTTCGTCTGGCGTAAAGTACCATTCACAGTGCCATGGTGGTGGGGGTGGAGGCAGAGAGGAAATACCAGGCACTGCCCCCCCCACCCCCTCTCTCTCTCTTCTCTTTGTTTCTTTCTCTCTCCCTCTTTTCCATCCCTCTTCCCTTCTCTTTGTCGTTTCTCACTCTCCCCTCTCTTCCACCCACCTCCCTCTTCTCTCCTTCCTTTCTTTTCTCTTATTTCCAGTCTCTTTGTCTTCTTTATCTCCATTCTCCTTCATCCATCTTTCCCTTCTCCCATCTATCATTCCATAACCCCTCTTCCACAATTCCCTCCTGTTCCTCTCCTCCTCCTTCTCACCCATTAATCTTTCCATTCTTTCTCCTACACCCTAAGAGAGAGAGAGAGAGAGGTCTTATGAAGTTGTTATAAATTACAGGTGTTAAGGCGTCAATCAACAGGTGTTAGTAAGTGACATCAAATTATTTTTATGCGTATCGTATGACCCTTACTGTAGTCTCCTCTTCTTTCTTCTTCTTCTTCTTTCTTCTTCTTTCTCCTCCCTCTCCTCCTGGTGACCAACAGGTGGTCCCAACAGCGTGTCGTATTCGTCATTCAAGCCTAAAGTCCTCTTGTGACGTCACCATAAGCATTTTGTTATTCCTTTTCTTCCATTATTACTCTCTCTCTCTCTCTCTCTCTCTCTCTCTCTCTCTCTCTCTCTCTCTCTCTCTCTCTCTCATCTCCTCTTCCTTCTTCTCCCTCCCTCCCTTCCCCACCCACCCCTTCGCCCTCTCTCCAGTCACCATCTCCCTCACCTACTTTACCTTCTCCTCTCCTTCCTACCTACCCACCCCCTCCTTTCACCCTCTCCCCTCTACCACCACTTTCCTCTCCCTACCACCACTCCCTGTTTCATCCTCCCTTCAACCCCACACCCTCCATTCCATCCTCTCCCCCACATCCCTCCTCCTCGTCTCTTCCCCATGACTGCCTCCTCCAGGTCGACGCTCCTCCGGGAATGTGCGACAACGACAACAATTTTTGGATAATTGTTCCTGCATTGACTACACCTCCCTCCCCCCTCCTCCTACCTCCTCTATTTCGCCTCTTGCTTTGTGTCCCTCTCTCTCTCTCTCTCTCTCCCTCAATCCTGTCTCTTATTTGCTATCTCTTTGTTGACCAGTTTCTCATTTACTCCTTCCTCCTCCTTTCTTTCATCTCCTGTACTCCGCCATCTCTCATCCCCTCTCCTCCTCTTCCTACTTCCATCTATTTTGCCCTTTCTCCTCTCCTCCTCCTCCTCCTCCTCCTCCTCCTACTACTACTACACACACACACACACACACACACACACACACACACACAGGCGGCTACAAGTGATGCTGCCTTAGACGAGTCCAACAGGTGATATGAGGCAAGATAAGACCCCCACCCCCTTCCCTCACCTGTTCATATTTACCTGCCCTGTGTACCATTATCACCCACCTGCCAATTACACACCACACTTAAGACAACTTCTATATGCACAGTGATTAGTCCAGCGCTAGTCCCCCCTACCCCCCTCCACTGGGACTTGTTGAGCTTTGGACTTTTGAAAATTAAGACTCTTTTTTTGGGGGTCTTTGGGGCCCTGGACTTTTCGATTCCTTTGGACTTTTTGATTACTTTAGACTTTTCGGACCTTTTCAGGGCCAGGATGATGCCGGTCTTGGGACGTTTCGACTCTTTGACCTTTGAGGTTCAATATATTACGATTCTTTGGGACCTTTCTGGGCCCCTGAACTTGACTTGTTTCCCGACGGACTTTTTTTTCCTTTCTGAATGGACAACTTGTTAAAGCCTGGAAGCTTCCCCACCCTGAAACGTCCAGTTGGAAACATCGCCCATTCAATTTATTGGCAACGGCGTGAGAGAGAGAGAGGGGGTCGTCTCTCTCTCTCTCTCTTATCTATCTATCTATCTATCTATCTATCTATCTATCTATCTATCTATCTATCGATCTATCCATATGAGTGCTTATGTGTGTGTGTGTGTGTGTGTGTGTGTGTGTGTGTGAGAGAGAGAGAGAGAGAGAGAGAGAGAGAGAGAGAGAGAGAGAATAGGCGAATTAGCACTTTCTTGGGACACTAAATTAGATTCCCACCACCTGGAGTTTACCTGAGATGGTAGGGGGCAGGTGGGGGAGGGAGGAGGAAAGTAAAGGACGAGTGGAGGTGTTGGGGGTGGGAGGAGCTTGTCTCACCCCTCACCCTTCTCCCCTCTCCCAAGCTGCTGAACCAAGGTGTTAATATCGTGTGCATTATCACCCAGTCTGATGTGTGTTTAGGGTACGTTGGCCTTCTTCACCCCAATATTTCTCTCCCCTTCTCCCCATCAACCCTACTATCCTCTCCCCTCTCTCCCCATCGACCCTCTCCCCTTTTCCCCATCTCCACGTCGACCTTACCTCCTCCCCATCAACCCTACTATCCTCCTCTCTCCCCATCGACCCTCTCCTTTTCCCCATCTCCGTCGACCTTACCTCCTCCCCATCGACCCTCTTCTCTCTTCCAATAACCCTCTCCCCTTCTCCCTATGGACCCTCTCCTCCCCATCTCCAACGACCCTCCCTCTCCTCCCCATCTCCCCAACGACCCTCTCCTCTCCTCCCCATCTCCCCAACGACCCTCTCCTCTCCTCACCCCCAACAACTTTCCATCCCTCTTCCCTCCTCCTCCTCTTCCTCCACTACAAGACCTTAAAATAGTCTCAGTGTTTAACAAATTCTCAAAACAATAATTACACTACTAATAATATTGGACGGTTTCCAGCCAATGTTTGCTATTTGTAGATTTTGGGGTCAGATTTATCCAGATTTGGGATTTTATTTACTTTTCTTCAGATTTTAAGGTATTCGTATTTTTTCTTCCGATTTTTATGCCACTACTAGAGTACAAATCATTGAAGCGTACACTGATACTCGAGTCCGTAAGAGATGAGTACTTCCTCACATCCTTAACCCCTTGAGTACAATGATTTAACACCTCGAGTACGATGATTTTAACCCCTCGAGGTTATGTTAGGCAACTAGATAATAGCACAGGAATATAAGGTTAGGTTATGGGACTTTGGTTAAGTTAGGTTAGGTTAGGTTAAATTAGGTTAGATTAAGTTAGGTTAGATTAAGTTAGGTTCCTAGGTTTTGTTAGGTTAGGTGAGGGAGGGAGGTAGTGAAAAGGGAGGAAGAGACTGAGGAGAGGGAGGAAGAGAGTGAGGAGAGTGAAGGAGGAGGTGGACAAGGCTGGCAGACAAGCAAGCAGGTAGTGCGGCAGGCCAGGCAGCGGCAGAAGCTGAGAGGAGATGAGGGACGAGTCAGGAGGGAGGGGCTGTGTGTTGCCGGCCATCACCATGACAACGGCCCTCCTATCCCCTCCCTCCCTCTTTCTCTCACTTTCCTCTCTCCTCCCTCCCCGCCACGTGCTCCTCCACCTGTTGAGTTCTCGTTCGTCCTCTCCGTACTCCTTCACACACACACACACACACACACACACACACACACACACACACACACACACACACAAACAGATGTTGAGTACCTCTTCAAAAACGTCCACTACCTCCTCCTCCTTTTCTCCTGCTGTTGTCTGGTGGTGAGCGGCAACCCAAGCTGTGATGGTGGTGATAGTAGTCAGTTATGGTGCTGTAGTGATGGTGACGTTATGGATGATAGTGGAGATGGTGATGAAGAGGATTGTGGTGACCCAGATAGTGAAATGGTGACAATACTGTGTTTATAGAAACAACTGGTATGATAGTGACTTCTCTCTCTCTCTCTATGTTGCACCCAGGTCCTGATTACGTAATATACTGATGATGTTTCACCTAGTTACATATTACCTTTGAACACCTGTGTACTTTCATATCTACCGCGTTTGTAATGTACTGTGTTGTTTGTCGAGTCATTTTGTTTGTACTGTATATTTGTTTGGTAATATATTGTTTGTTTTGCACTGTTTGTTTGTAGTGTATAATGAGGTCTTATATAGTGATGTAATTTGACACTGTGATGTAAATTTCACACACACACACACACACACACACACACACAACACGATGGAGAACGCTAGGATGATAATGGTGGTGTTACATAATGGTACTGTTGCTAGGATAATGTTGCTAGGATGATGTTGCTAGGATGATGTTGCTAGGATGATATTGCAATGATAATAATGTTACTTTGATCCATAATAAAAATACATATTCTACAGATCCACACATTGCCAGATAGCCAGAGTACATGAAGACAACATTAACCAGAGTACACGAAGACAACATTAACCAGAGTACACGAAGACAACATTAACCAGAGTACACGAAGACAACATTACCAGAGTACACGAAGACAACATTACCAGAGTACACGAAGACAACATTACCAGAGTACATGAAGACGTCCCCCCCCCCTACCTGTAGTACTACTTGGCCTACATCACTGAACGGGAGTATAATGTGCCGTGTTTTCCCGGTTCATAGACGTCTCTAGAGTTTACCGGGAGTAGAGTTTACCGGGAGTGAGTTTTGTACACGATTGGCGTCACATGAAGATCAGTCCTCCCATAGCTTATTCTACCGTATGATTAACCACACCTAATGCTAACCTAACCTAACCTAACCACACCTAATGCTGACCTAACCTAACCAAATGGGGGGTGGTGGTGGTGGGTAGTAGGTAGGTGGGCAGTAGTGGAGGTGGGGAGTAGTGGTGGTAGGTGAGTGGCCAAACCACTTTGTACAGCCGCAGGGTCAACAACTCTCTCTCTCTCTCTCTCTCTCTCTCTCTCTCTCTCTCTCTCTCTCACCACAACCTTCACCCCGGCATCATAACCCCTCACAACCCTCATTCTCACACCACAACCGACACACTACAACCCACATGACACAGCACACACACACACTCACAACACAACCACAAATGTTATAGTGCTTCTTTAATCAGTGAGCTGCGGGCAGACTGGCGGCCACACACACACACACACACCGTCAGGTCCTTGTGTCCTCCCCAGCAGGGTGTTCTTCTTCAAGGTCCTGTCACCAACAATCACTCCTGACGGTTGTTTGACTATCGTGTGATAATTTTACCTTCAGTTTACCTGTATCTTAACTATATCTTACCTGTTTTACCTTTATCTTATTCGACTTACCTATAATTTATGACGTTTTACCTATAATTTACCTTTCATTTACCCTTACTATACCTGTGAACTGTACACCCCAGTTAACGTTCTGTACAACCAGTTAACGCTCTGTACACCTCGGTTAACACTCTGTACACTTTTAGTTAACACTCTGTACACCTTCGGTTACTACACTTTGTACAAGTTAACACTCTGTACACCTCGTTAACACTCTGTACACCCCAGTTAACGCTCTGTACACTTCCAATCATCACTTGTACACGACCAACATTACATTACATTACCACACAAGGTCAGTGAACAACGTACCTAAGGAAGAGAAAGAAAACAAAATTAATATATTACTATAAAAAAAAATAATCATTAAGAGTAAAAAATATATATATATCACATGGTTATTAAACACCAATCAACTGTGTACCTATTGTTAATTACCAATAAATCAAAGTCGTTAGGAGTTAATTATATCAATAAATCAAATATATAATTATTCAAGAGTAAATTATTGATAGAATATAATCACAAGTTATCAATAAACAACAGTAACATTATGTGACATTATGTAACATTATGTGACATTGATGCTCCGTGTCTGTAGATGGTGCCCAGGTAAATGCCCAGTCCTACAGGTGTTTATTAACTCTCCTAAATGGTGATTAGATACCCACAGGTAATGATTGGTATCTACAGGTAATGATTGGCATATACAGGTAATGATTGGTATCTACAGGTAATGATTGGTATATACAGGTAATGATTGGTATCTACAGGTAATGATTGGCATATACAGGTAATGATTGGTATCTACAGGTAATGATTGGTATCTACAGGTGGTGCCCAGGTAAATGCCCAGCTCTACAGGTGGTGTAGATGACCGGCTCCAAGGTGGTGTTACTCCATGTTGCAGAGATAAACACTAAAGACGAACTGATAAGATTGTGGCCATCACCCCGGGAGCGGTCTCTCTCTCTCTCTCTCTCTCTCTCTCTCTCTCTCTCTCTCTGTCTGTCTGTCTCTCAAGTACACACCGTAAATGGTTATAGCACAGACGTACCCAACCACCTCTCTCTCTCTCTCTCTCTCTGTATATGTCTGTCTGTTTCTGACTATCTCTCTCACACTCTCTGTCTGTCTGTCTGTTTGACCATCTCTCTCACACTCTCTGTCTGTCTGTCTGTTTGACCATCTCTCTCACACTCTCTGTCTGTCTGTCTGTTTCTGACTATCTCTCTCACACTCTCTGTCTGTCTGCCTGTCTCTGTGTCTGTCTGTCTCACCAATTACTAGTGGCTCCACTTGGCAGCCTCTTCCAACATTTCACCTCCTTTACTGCCCTACATTAGTCTCGTGATAACCCGCGTTAATAGTGGGTTTTCCTCACCTGATTCACCCCTATAAGGCGATTTAACTCTGCCATTCATTACAATCTACGGCAACCAGTCAGTCAGTCAATCAGTCAGTCAGTCAGTCAGTAAAGTCAGTCAGTCAACAACAGCAATAAATTAATAAAAAAATAATAATAATAATAATAATAATAATAATAATAATAATAATAATAATGACTATCAAGGGTAAAGGGGAAGGAGACACATCAAAGGGAGGGGTGAGGGAAGGGGTGAGATATCAAGGGAGGGTGAGGGAAGGGTGATATATCAGAGAGGGAGGGGTGAGGGGGTGAGGGAAGGGGTGAGGCATCAAGGGACAGTGTGTGTGTCTGTCTTTTCATCTGGGCAGCATCAAGTGTGACGTTCGAGACAACCTCCCGTCTGCCTTGTGAAGGGAGGAGGAAGAAAGAGAAGGGGAGGCATGAGAAGACAGATAGGGGAGGGAGGAGAAGACAGGGAAGAGGAAGAGGAAGATGACGAAGGGAGGATGAGGAAAATGAATAGGAGGAGCAGGAGAAAACGAAGAGGAAAGAAGGGAGAAGAGGAGGAGGACGTAACCTTGTCCAGACTCCTCCTCCTCCTCCTCCTACCCTCACCCTCATACCCGGGAGATCCTGATCAAGTCGAGTCCACACACACACACACACACACACACACACACACACACACACACACACACACACACACACACACAATCCCCCAATTCTCCCCTCCTCACCACTCTCTATCTCCCCAACCCCCCCATCTCCCTCCTCCCCACATCACCATCCATCTCCATGAGCATTTGTCACCAGCATCTCCACCACAAGTCTAAATGGTGCCTCTCCTACCCTCACTCTCTCCTACCTTCACTCTCTCCTCACCTCTCACTACCTCACTCTCTCCCTCACCTCTCCCTACCCTCACTCCCCCCTCACCTCCTACCTCACTCTCTCCCTACCCTCACTCTCTCCTCTCTCTCTACCCTCACTCTCTCCCTCACCTCTCCCTACCCTCCTCCCCCTCCTCTCCACTCTCCCTACCCTCCTCTCTCCCTCCTCTCTCTCCCTACCTCACTCTCTCCCTCACCTCTCACTACCTCACTCTCTCCCTCACCTCTCCCTACCCTCACTCTCTCCTCACCTCTCACTACCTTCCTCTCTCCCTCACCTCTCACTACCTTCACTCTCTCCCTCACCTCTCCACTACCCTCACTCTCTCCCTCACCTCTCACTACCTTCACTCTCCCTCACCTCTCACTACCCTCACTCTCTCCCCTCACCTCTCCCACTACCCCCTCCTCTCTCCCTCCTCTCTCTCACCTCTCCCCCTCCCTCACCTCTCACTACCCTCACTCTCTCCCTCACCTCTCCCTACCCTCACTCTCTCCCTCACCCCTCTCCCTACCCTCCCCTCTCCCCTCACCTCTCCCCTACCCTCACTCTCTCCCTCACCTCTCACTACCCTCACTCTCTCCCTCACCTCTCCCTACCCTCACTCTCCTCCTCTCTCCCTACCCTCACCCCTCTCCCCTACCTCCTCTCTCCCTCTCACCTCACACACACACACACACACACACACACACACACACACACACCACATGGTAAGCTACAGACAAGAGGAAGGTAAACAAAGGTGGGAGGTACAGGTAAGGTCGATCAACTCATTACACATATAGAATGACGACCTTGTGGGCGCTGTTAACGTTGGAGAGAGAGAGAGAGAGAGAGAGAGAAGAGAGAAGAGAGAGAGAGAGAGAGAGGAGAGAGAGAGGAGAGAGAGAGAGAGAGAGAGAAAAAATGGAAGGAAAGGATGGGAAGAAGAGGAGAAAAGACAAGAAGAAGGAAATGGAGGAGGAGGAGGAGAAAAGTGAGAATGGAGAGAAGAAGGAAATAAAGGAATAAAAAGGAGAAAGAGAGGAGAAAAAAGTAGAAGAAAGGGCAGAGAAGGAGGAGGGAAACTGAGAGATGATGATGGAGGAGGAGGAGGAGGAGAAGCCAATAAGGCAGTAAAATATAGGTTAGGGTCAAGCCATTCCACCCGACACACGTAACAAGCCTGAGTCACGTTCGACATTGAGGAGGACCTGTACCTGTATTTTTACCTGTACCTGTATGTTTACCTGTTCTTGTTTACCTTCAGTACCTGTATAACTGTATCTGAGTACCTGTAAGTTTGAGTGATATAGCGTTTACCTACCCTACCTCCCCTCCCACACACAACCCCTCCTACCCCTCTCCTCCTCCTCACCATACACAACCCCCTTCTTCTCCCCCCCCCCACCACACACAACCCCTCTTCTACCTCTCCCCCTCAACCCCCCCACCCCGTTCTTAATGAGGTAACATTTTAACTGCTTATTACAACTTCCCTTTCAAATGCTCCATAAAATTCTATACTTAACCCAACAAACATTTTTAAATAACAACATATACAAAAATACTTATAAAACTGATTCATTCATTTATTTTTATGTAGTTAAAGCTTCTCACTAGACATAAACGTGTCCTACTTATAACACTCACTACACATACTTATAGACTTAGCAACATCCTTCCTTCCTGGCATTACACACACACACACGCTTAGAAATTTTACTTGTATTCATGTTTAAGTGATCCTCGTCTGCACTACACACTTATAACCCACTTAAGAGGTAGTCGGCAGCTACCAAACAGGGAGGTACTACCGCCTGGGAAGATATTGGAAGCCGTATGGCATCACGAAAATTGTAACCAAGTCCCAGGTTGCTGATCTGACTTTCTGCCTCATTTACACACAATTGCAGGGTCTCAATTGTTTCTCTTACTTTGACAACCTATACCATATATTGTTTCTCACTCTCGATTTTTTTCATTTTTGTATTTCTTTATGGTTCTTTATTATTATTATTATTATTATTATTATTATTATTATTATTATTATTATTACTATTATTATTATTACATTTTCGCCCCTAGGCTCCGATGTGAGTGAGTGACCTGTGCTGGGTGGGCTAATCCCATAAAAAAATAAAAATAAATACTGTAGTTACCACCACCATCACAAAACAACCACCATCACCACAACATTTATAACTACCACAACCACCACTACCATCATCACCACAACTATTACAACAGCCACTACCACCACCACCACTACTACTACTACTACTATTACCACAATCGCCACTACCACCATCACCAAAACTATTACAACCACAAGTTTTACTACTACCACCGCCACTACCATCATCACCACAACTATTCAAAGAACCCACCACCCCAGATATATCACCACTACACACTATCACCACCACCACTACCACTATTCACCCTACTCCAGCGTGAATGATTACGACACACGCCAACAACACTTGCACTTTCGCCTGCTTCTTCCCTTGAACACATCACAACTAAATACATTAACAACGTCAATGGTCTTTTCTTTTCCTTTCTCACTCTTTCTCACACTTTATCTCACTTTCTTTCTTTAATTCACACTTTATTTTCGTTTTAATCTAATTTTCTCCCATTTTCTTATTTTTTTTTACTTGTACTTTCTCTCTCACTTTTTATCTTTACTTTCTCTCACTTTCTTTTTTACTTTCTTGTATCTTCACACACACACTGGAGAGGCATATCTGGAGCATAACATTCATTGATCTTTAGTCACTCATCCATCGGACACTCACTCTCATCCACTCATCCATCGGACACTCACTCTCATCCACTCATCCATCGGACACTCACTCTCATCCACTCATCCATCGGACACTCACTCTCATCCACTCATCCATCGGACACTCACTCTCATCCACTCATCCATCGGACACTCACTCTCATCCACTCATCCATACTCATTCATTCATACACACTCACTCACCTGATATACAGTCAAGCATTTCAGGTAATCACTTCCTCAATGGTCTACCTGTCGAACCTTACCTGAGCTGTTATGTTAATACTTAATGATTTGACATAGACTGTCCGCCACCTGCTGTCACAGTCTACCTCCAGTCTAGTCCAGTCTACCTTTAGTTCAGTCTACCTTCAGTTCAGTCTCCTCCAGTTTAGTCCAGTCTCCTTTTCAGTCTATTAGTTTAGTCTCTACCTTCAGTTTAGTCCAGTCTACCTTCAGTTCAGTCCAGTCTACCTTCAGTTCAGTTCAGTCTACCTTCAGTTCAGTCCAGTCTACACCACTCCATCTCCAGTCCATTGCACACACACACACACACACACACACACACACACACACACACACACACAACAAGGCAGTTAAACACCTCAGCTTCCACAATCATTTCTCCTCCTCCTGCTGTTGCTGGTCCGTCACGTGCTGACTCACCCATGACTCACACCTCCACGCGCTTCCACCCCCTCCACCCACTCCTGTCCACCTTCTCCTCCACACACACACACACACCCCTCTCTCTCTCATCCATCCACCCATACTCTCCACATACTCATCCACACCCATCCACCAATCTAACTTACCCTCCCTACCTATCCACAAACCCCCTTAACTCCCCCTCTCTGATTGCTCTGACATCATCATTATCATCCTCTCACCCACACAAGCCTTACTCACCCCCCACCACCCACGACAACCCCATCAATCCCCCTCGAACTCCCTGACAACCCCACCAATTTTCCCCCTTCACAGCCATACACGACCTTCCCCTCCCCAACACTCACACAACACCTCCGTCACCCCCAAGCAAGGTTTACATGTTACACGGTCGTCACCATTACATAACACACACACACACACACACACACACACACACACACACACACCTGGCCAATACCTTCCCTATTATGAGCTTACTGTTGCTCTTACTGTAGATGTGCTGTCTCGTGGTGGTGATGATGATGATGATGATGATGATGATGATGATGATGATGATGATGATGATGATGATGGTAGTAGCAATGGTCTCTCTCTAAAACTTAAAATCACTTTCTGGAAATCTCAAGACACATTCAGGAGACATATCCTTCGACTTCTCAAAGGGCCTTCTGACCAAGGAATCCTGACGCGTGTTGATAGGATACCCCGAGGACCTTATTACACTTCCTGGGAATGAGAGAGAGAGAGAGAGAAGAGAGAGAGAGAGAGAGAGAGAGATCGTGTCTGTTGCTATTAGGTCCAATGACTTCATATGCCCTAAGGTGGTGGGGGATTTTCCTAGAATATTTAGGAATGTATTAAACTACGATGACATCCTAAAGTGCTTCCGGTGACTTAAACCCACTCAGAGGACGATGGCTCAAGAGTGTCGTGGTTTATAAGTACTTTGAGAACAATGGTTTAATTTAGAACGATGGTCTAATCTTTGGAGAATGCTAGTTTTATTTTATCGACGGTTTAATAGTGGATGGGTTTTAACACTTAAAACGATGGTTTAATCCTCCGAGAGCGATGGTTTAATCCTCCGAGAACGATGGTTTAATCCTCCAAGAATGATGGTTTAACCCCCTCGAAGATGAGATTAAACCAACGTCCTCAGGAAGGCCTATCTGAAGGCCTACTCGAGCAACACTTCCTTGAGGGGACTTTCAATACGAGTCCTTCCGGGGTCCTCTCAAGACTTCGGGAAATCAAAGGACTCAGTGGGACCTCTTCAAGACCTCCTTAAGATCTGCCCAAGACCTCTCGAAGACCTAAGACCAGTCCAATACCACCCCAAGACCTCTCGAAGACCTAAGACCTGTCCAATACCACCCCAAGACCTCTCGAAGACCCAAGACCAGTCCAATACCACCCCAAGACCTCTCGAAGACCTAAGACCAGTCCATTACTACCCTAAGACCTTCCCAAGACCTAAGACTTTCAGGGACCTTCTTCACGTCTCTCACCAACATCGTCTTATGGTTCCTTGAATCCTACTTCCCTAAGACCACGTGGGACCTATAATACCAAGCAACACACTTCCTCTCCACACACACACACACACACACACACACACACACACACACACACACACACACACACACACACACACACCACACATCCAATGGTTCCTCGAAGACTCTTCTTAGCCAACACTTAAGACTGCCTCCTCTTAATCCTCTTCCTCTTCCTCCCCCTTCTTCCTCCTCTAACAAACTTCCAGGAAAAAAATTCGACCCTCTCCCCCTCCTCTTCCCCCACCTCCTAAAACCCTCATGACCTGTTAAGACTCCTTGGAACCCTGTGAGTCTTCCTAGGAGGAGGATGAGGGAGGAAGAAGGAGGGAGGGAGGGAGGGAGGAGGAGGGAGGGAGGGAGGGAGGAGGAGGGAGGAAGAGAGAGAGGGATTGCAGGAGGGAGGGAGGGAGAGGGATTGCAGGAGGGAGGTATTGAGGAGGGAGGGGTGTTAATATTCGCTAGAGGCTCTTGAAGCAGCGATAAGTGTTGGTTGAAAAGGCTCCTCGTGTTCCCTCCACCTCCGGCTAGTGCTTACCACCTGACTGGACCACCTGACTAGAGCACCAACAACCCACACCCACCCACCCACTTAACCACCCATCAATCCAAACATTCTGTAGTAGTTATTGTTGTCGGTGTTGTTGCTATTATTATTATTATTATTATTATTATTATTATTATTATTATTATTATACTACAATCATTATAATCACTACTACAAACATCAAATGAGCTACAGTACACACACACACACACACACACACACACACAGAACCAAAGCAACAAAACAATTTAAAACAAAACAATACAGCACAGGCATCACACCAACCCCACCCACCGACCGACCCACCCGCCACACTCCAGTCGTACTCAAAGTCACGCACGGATAACGACGTCTCCCAAAACGACCCACAGACAGTGTTGACGTCATCCACAGACATGTATTACAGACACGAGAGAGAGAGAGAGAGAGGAGAGAGAGAGAGAGAGAGAGGGGGGATAACTCACATAGTCAGACACTATTAATAAACTATTGACAACCATACAAACACTCAGAGCAGCCTATACATACAGACAAACATACACACATACGTACAGAAGACCGTGTGTGTGTGTGTGTGTGTGTGTGTGTGTGTGTGTGTGTGTGTGTGTGTGTGTTGTTGTGTGTGTGTGAGGGCCAAGACCTGTCCTGGGGGAGGAGGAACTGGCACAAGGACGACTTTGACAAAAACTCCTTCCTACACCACCACCTGCAGCGACACATCATTACCACCACCTGCGGCAGACACATCATTACCACCACCTGCGGCAGACACATCATACCACCACCTGCGGCAGACACATCATTACCACCACCTGCAGAAGACACATCATTACCACCACCTGCAGCAGACACATCATTACCACCACCTGCAGCAGACACATCATTACCACCTGCGGTAGACACATCATTACCACCACCTGCGGCAGACATCATTACCACCACCTGCGGCAGACACATCATTACCACCACCTGCGGCAGACACATCATTACCACCACCAAGAGGAGAGAAGAAATGAGGGTCAACACCGAGGAAGGGAGGAGGAAGAGGTGCAGAGAGAGATGACGACGAGGAGGAGGAGAGGAGAAAAGAGAGAAGAAGACGAGGAAGAGGAGAGGAGGGAAAGAGAGAAACAGAAGAAGAAGAAGAAGAGCAAGATCGACCTTCAGGAGCAATGAGGCCAAGGGTCACTCAAAGACACAGCATGCGTGGCGCCAACTAACACCTTCAGCGCCGTCATTAGTGGAGGTGTGAGTGTCACCTTCACACGCCGCAACACCAAACACCTGTGACGGATGAAGGATACAGTGCGGCCACGGTCACCTTCAGGAGCTTATAGGGGCTACCTGTAATGGATCACCTGAAGAAGATTAGTCCTTCCTTCCAGCTTATTTCACCTTAAGATTAACCACCTTAACTCAACAAGGTGGGAGAAAGGTGTTTAATTATCAGGTGAAATATGCTGAGGGCTATTCTTCGGGTAATCCTCTTGACATACAGCCAACGACACGTAATAGGGAACCAGCTAGCCCAGGGACTACCTTGAACCACAGCTACATGAGGTAGGTAGGTAGGGAGGTAGGTAGGTAGGTAGGTAGGTAGCCCAGGGACTACTTTGAACCACAGCTCGGGAGGAAGAATGCCACGCATGCTGGCTATGTCCTGGTGCACGCCGGGCATTCCTAGCCAAGTGTCAAAGAGGCCAACCCACAGCACCTCCTCCACGGGGCCAACATGACCCTCACCGCCCGGAGGACACAAGAGTCAAACTCCTACGTCGCCCCACACTGCCGCAACAGCCTTCCTCCTTCGTCGCCCGAGATGGCAGGCTCTGACCCTCACGTCGAAAATAGACAGCTCGGACGGGAACACCTACCCTATCCCACCTCGCCGGCGATCCACGAAAAACGGCCCTTATGCCAAGTGTCCCCGGGGGTGAGAAGGGCGCGGGAGGGGTTGAGGTTGGATGCGACGGAGGTGTGTGGACCGCTGGTGCCTGGGTGCCCAACTAACATGTGGGCTATGCCAAATCTATGCCAAGAAGACAACTTCCTCATCAAGAGACCAGAGGCACAGGCGGTGTTGGTGCAGGTGGTAGTGCTTCTTTTTTCGCCTCCTCTTCCCCTTCTCTTCTCCCTCTTCCTCCCCTCCGTCTTTTCTTCCTCCTCCTCCTCCCTCTCCTCCTCCTTCGGACACACACACACACTCAGCCTCCAAGTCAACAACTCCCAAGTAACACCTGACGGAGTCTCTTGTCTCTCTCTCTCTCTTCCTCCAAAGGCTTCCTCTTCCTCCACCTCCGCTCTTTCGGACACACACACACTCAAACTTTAAGACAACAACTTCAGGTATCATTTCAGAGTCTTTTTTCTTCTTTCTCCGCCTACTAAGACTTCCTCCTCCTCCTACTCCTACTCCGATACAGATGCGACCTTCATCATCTCCTCTTATGTATGAACCCCTGCCCCGCCCCGCCCGGCCCTGCCTGGCAGTAAACAATAGCGGCCTCCTCACTGCCAACACCTGAGAACTACTTACATTTGGCCAACATTTACTCGGGTCTCGCCACCAATGTTGTTAAAACGAACTGAAGTAAAACATTCGACCTCAGAAATAAATAAACTCTCAGTAACACCTTAAAGGGCCTCTTATCTCTCCCTACCTCCCCCTCCTCCTCCCTGTAACACCTAAATCAGTCTTTCCCACCTGCAAGTCTTCCTCCCCTTCACCTCCCTCAACAGACGGTGATGGGGTGTGTGTGTGTGTGTGTGTGTGTGTCGTAGGATGGTGGCTCTGGCAGTGTCGGTAGTGGTGATGATGGCACACTTGATTATGACAAGATGGTGGTGGTGATGAAAGGCTGATCTGATAGTGACAGTGATGGTAATGATGGTGACAGTAATGGTAAAAATAGTGACAGTGACAGTAATGATAGTGTTTAACTTTCCTGTCACTATACAAGCTACCATATATTTGTCAATTTCTCTCGATAAACAAACAACACTTCAGTTAAGCTACGTTAGACAAGGTTTAGATTACATCACACTAAAATAACATCGATTAGAGTACGTTAAGGTAGGGTAGGGTAGGGTAGGGTAGGGTAGGGTAGGGGTAAAATAGGATACATTCTACGTATCCTTAAGTTGATCCCTCCTCACCACACCACCCCTCCTCACCCAACCACCCACCACACTTCACCCTCCTCACCCAACCACCCACCACTACACCCCTCCTCACCCACCACACTACACCCCTCTCACCCAACCACCCACCACACACACTACACCTCCTCACCCAACACCACACTACACCCCTCCTCACCCACCACACTACACCCCTCCTCACCCAACCACCCACCACACTACACCCCTCCTCACCCAACCACCCAACACACTACCTCCTCCTCACCCAACCACCCACCACATACACCCCTCCTCACCCAACCATCCACCACACTACACCCTCCTCACCCCAACCACCCACCACACACACCCCTCCTCACCCAACCACCCACCACACTACACCCCTCCTCACCCAACCACCCAACACTACACCCTCCTCACCCAACCACCCACCACTACACCCCTCCTCACCCAACCACCCACCACACTACACCCCCTCCCTCACCCAACCATCCACCACACTACACCCTCCTCACCCAACCACCTACCACCACCCCTCCTCACCCAACCACCCACCACACTACACCCTCACCCCCACACACTAACCCCCCACCCACATCTTCACTTAGGATATTCTGTAGGGACCGACAATCTTTTCAAGAAGATTGAGACTGTACAGCATCACCAACAAATACTTAACATACGGGACCTAAATACCAGCCTCGTGTCAACATTGGCTGCTTTATGTGTGTGTGTGTGTGTGTGTGTGTGTGTGTGTGTGTGTGTGTGTGTGTTAGGGGTATTAGGGGTGGTAGAATAGGGGTAAGTAGTGGTAAGGGGGGGGTGTGAGGAGGATTGTAGAGTATGGTGGTGGTGGTGATAGACTTAAGAGGTGGTAGAGGTGGTGGAGTAAGTAGTGGTAGTGGTGATGGAGACAGGTAGTGGTGATAGCAGTGGTGGGTAACAACATAGCGGGAGTGCCACCGGGTAGGAAATAGAGCCAACAAGCCCTTGGCACCCAGGTTATACAGCGGCACTGGATCCCTAGGCATTCACACCTGGCACTCCGATCTGCCTGGCCTCGTGGTGGCCAGGGCGGTGATGATGGTGAAGATAGTGATAATGGTGTTGGTAGTGAGGATGGTGACTTTTCATGGTTAGAATGGTGACTTGTTAGTGATTATGGTGATGATAGTGATGGTAGCGGCCAAAGTGATGGTGATGATGCTGACGACAGTGACTGGTGATGGTGACAGTGGTGATGGTGAGTGACAGAGCAGCTGTGACGACTGACAGTAATAGCAGAGAAGCGGGTAGACAGGTGACGACCATGAGTTTGAGTGAGTGAGTGAGTGAGTGAGTGAGTGAGTGAGAGTGCAACCAGACAGGAACAACAGCAGCGCCAATGGCAGAGGGGGATGACTATGACAGTGAGGGAGGGAGGGTGGTGAGAGGGAGGGAGGGAGGGAGGGGGTGACTCATGAGGATGTGGGTGTGAGAGATCAACAACAATAATAATAAACACGACTCAGGTTACGTCAACAGGAGGGAGGGAGGATGAGAGGGAGGGAGGGATGAGGAGGAGGAAGGGGAGGGAGGGAGGGAGGAGGAGGGAGTGAGATGGAGGGAGAGGGAGGACGTGAGAGGAGGAGGGAGGGAGGAGGGAGGGGTGAGGGAGGGACGTGAGGGAGGGAGAGGGAGGAGGTGAGAGAGGGAGGGAGGGGAAGGGAGGGAGGTGGTGAGAGAGGGAGAGGAGGAGGTGAGAGAGGGAGGGGAGGTGGGGGGAGGGTGAGAGGGAGGGAGGGAGAGAGGAGGTGAGTGGGTGTAATATGAGACATGATCTCTCTCCCCCTCCATCCCGTCCACACACACACACACACTACAAAGATGTAATTTGCACGCTATAAATAAAATTAACAAGATGACAATGGTAACAAAGAGGTTTTATCACCTTGAGTACAATGATTTAACACACTGAATACAATTATTTAACCATTGTTAGAAATTAACCCTTTGTGTATAATTATATAACCCCTTAAGTACGAGAACTAAATCCCTTGAGTATGATGATTTAACCCCTTGAGGACAATGATTTAACCCCTTGAGGACAATGATCTAACCCTCCGAGTACAATAATTGTTGATTACGATAACGACGACGGTGATGATGATGACGATAACTAATAACATTCTCACAAACTCTCCATTTAAAATAAACAAATTCCCTCAATCTACTTATTTACATTTTCTTCACACCAAATTATCACAAACATCAACACGACACTAGCTTGCAGGCAACATTATTTTCAGCTGTGCCATGACTTTTAACAAGCTAGCAACACTTTAGCTGGGGCACCACATGACCAAGCTAGCAACACTTTAGCTGGGGCACGACATGACCAAGCTAGCAACGCTTTAGCTGGGGCACGACATGACCAAGCTAGCAACACTTTAGCTGGAGCACGACATGACCAAGCTAGCAACACTTTAGCTGGAGCACGACATGACCAAGCTAGCAACACTTTAGCTGGAGCACGACATGACCAGCTAGCAACACTTTAGCTGGAGCACGACATGACCAAGCTAGCAACGCTTTGGCTGGAGCACGACATGACCAAGCTAGCAACACTTTAGCTGACACGACATGACCAAGCTAGCAACACTTTTAGCTGGGGCACGACATGACCAAGCTAGCAACACTTTAGCTGGGGCGACATGACCAAGCTAGCAACACTTTAGCTGGGCGACATGACCAAGCTAGCAACACTTTAGCTGGGGCACTACATGACCAAGCTAGAAACACTTTAGTTGGGCACCATGACCAAGCTAGCAACACTTTAGCTGGGGCACCACATGACCAAGCTAACAAACTTTAGCTGGGGCACGACATGACCAAGCTAGCAACACTTTAGCTGGGGCACGACATGACCAAGCTAGCAACACTTTAACTGGGGCACGACATGACCAAGGTAGCAACACTTTAGCTGGGGCACGACATGACAGCTAGCAACACTGTTTGGGGACGACACCAGCTGCCTGAGCACTAACTAATAAAGACGGATTGAGGTAATAAAGTTGCTGGCTTCCTTACTCATCACGGGGTGAAAAATGGCCAGCTTTTGATGGCCGGCACACATACAAGCAATGACAGGGTTTAGTCGTATTCAAGCACGCGCGTGCAATCTTATGCTTCCCCCAGCTCGACACGCAAGCAAGCACGCAGGCACGCACACGTACCACTGAGAGCTGAGTATATCCGTGTCTCTTTCTCTGTCTCTTGAACGCATCGTCACTACCAGCACAATTACACGCATATATATATATATATATATATATATATATATATATATATATATATATATATATATATATATATATATATATATATATATATATATATATATATACACACGCAATATACGTCCACAAACACACACGCAAACATGAAAGCGCACATATTTTAGATATCCCCAAAACATGCAAATTCTGCATACTGTATGCACGTGCTACACAAACACATTTTACGCGCGCGCTACATATTCCGTCATACATCACTACATTTTATAACCCCCATGCACACCATCCCAACACACACACACACACACCAATCCATCCTACCCCCCCACACCGCACCCATTCCACCTTCCACCCCCTCCCTCCACCACACTTTCCCACACAATCATCAGACACGAACAGTCACGAGCCCAGCTGAGGAGGAGGGAGGAAGAGGGAAAAGGAGGGAGAGAGGGAGGAAGGGGGGATTGAGGAGGGAGGGAGGAAGGGGAGGGAGGGGGGATTGAGGGAGGAGTACCACCCAGAACTTTATTAGCAGAGGCTTTTTGATTAGGCAGTCACTTGAGCACATACCCCTCTCCTTTCTCCTTCTCTCTCTCTCTCACACACACACGACTCATACCACTATACCAACCACTCACACTTAACATCCATATGTACCTAAACGTCGTGTGTGTGTGTGTGTGTAAAAACAGACATACATAAATACATACACTCCCCCATAGCAATTAACGAACCAATGATACCTTCAATACTGGATCAATATAATGGTTTATTCAGGATGGACCTTCACCCCTCTACTCCTTACCTTACCACCTCTCACCAACCCATTTACATCCATCTCCCCTCACCATGACCCCCTCCTCGGCCTCCCCCACCCATGTTTCTTCCGTCCACTAAGCAATATCTATCAAACCGAAGAATTTGTATTATTATTTTGTATTCTTGTTTTTGTTTTCGTTTAGGTCAGAGCAACACAGTTTGGTCATAACGCACTGAGCACTATATGTCGTAATGTGTGTGTGATATTGACAATTATCCTGTGTGTGTGTGTGTGTGTGTGTGTGTGTGTGTGTGTGTGTGTGTGTGTGTGTGTGTGGGTGTGTGTGTGTGTGTGTGTGTGTGGGTGTGTGTGTGTGTGTGTGGGTGTGTGTGTGTGTGTGTTACCTTTATACCAACACTAATAATAAAAATATAACTTTATGGTGATACAGGAGTTATTGACCGTAAAACACTATTGATGTATTGTATAAAATAATCATTGTATGAATAAATTAGTTGTTGGATTGTGTAAAGCAGTTGCTGTTATTAATAGTTATTGAATTATATAAAATACAGGTATTGTATTACAGAAACTAACGGTAATACATAAATACACATTTTGTTATACTTTAAAAAATACATTTACAAGTATAAACAAAATACTGCGCAAAATACAGCAATTGTAATATGCAATTACAGATGTCACAATACATAAAGAAATAGCATTACTGTAATACATAACGTTATTGAATATATAAATAACAATCACGATACTATTTACTAGCAGATGCGGCCAACAGACTGGAACAGCTGGCCAGATCACGGGAAATAAACATCTTTGGTCTACAGTATCTGTGATCGTCTCTCTCTCCACACACACACACACACACACACACACACACACACACACACACACACACACACACACACACACACACACCTGTCAGGGATACTAGGCCCCAAGTGTATGTGACCCCAAATATACATGCAGCGCCCCTCCCTCCCTCATCTACCTACCACACCCCCACTAAGCGTCTCATTCTCCCCTCCTCCCCCTCACACCCTTTCCCTCCCGCCCCCTCACCCCTTCTCCTGCCCACCTGAGCGGCCAGTTCGCGTGCAGGTAACTACGGCAATCCAGCTAATGGCGCCCCTTGTCCTTATTTATGTGTGTGTGTGTGTGTGTGTGTGTGTGTGTGTGTGTGTTGTGTGTGTGTGTTGATGGAGTGAGTGAGTCCCTCCTGATCCTTCCCTCCATCTACACTCCTCCTCCTTCTTCCTCCACTATGCTTCCACACGCATTATACCCTCCCCTTCCTTCTCACCCCCCCCTCCTCCCTCCACCACAACATACCTTTACCCCCCTCTACATAATATATACACCCCCACCCCATTACACTAACTCCCCTGCCCCTTCCCCACCTCCCCCTCCCCACCTCTCATCGTCTTCCCTTCCTCCTCCTCCTCCTCCTCCACTACTTCTCATTCCCTTCCCACCACACCCCCCTCTTCCTCAACTCACCCTCTACCCCCCCACACACTTCTATCAAGGATACATGTGTGTGTGTGTGTGTGTGTGTGTGTGTGTGTGTTGTGTGATGCCTCCCTACTTGACTGATTGATCATCTTAATTCTCATTCTCTCTTCTCTCTCTCTCTCTCTCTCAATTATATATAGACATTAATCTATTCACTTTATTGTTATATTTATATGAAATTTCCAGGTAAATTTGTATTTGCTGTTTGTGTATGTATATATGCATCCAAATACACCATTGTTATATTACCAAAAATACACATTATTTGTATCAATTTGTAAATATATAGCCTACACATTACCTTTAGACTACAAACATACAGGTAAATATTCAAGTAAACCCATAGGTAAATTCCCAGGTAAATCCCAAGGTAACCCCAGGTAAATCCCAAGGTAAACCCCAGGTAAATCCCACTTAAATCATCTGGTTGACTACAGGTAAGCCCCCAGGAAACCACTAAGTAAACCCTAGGTAAACCCCGGGTAAACCTCCCAGTAAAATCCGGATAAGAGCCAACAGATCCGTCGAGAAATCCAAAGTAATCGCCCAAACAGTTCGAAGTAAATCCCCGTTTATATCCGGACATCGAAGTTAACAATTTTACTAACACACTTGGGTTAACATTGTCCATTTACCGATCGACACTGTACGTCAATTTAGCGATCAACTTTGGTACATTTACCGATTTATTCAACACAATTAACGATCTCTATCAATTTTAACTGTACACCCACATAGACTATACAGTATACCTGCATTGTCTACATACATGCTGAACTGTATACCTGCAGTCTATATACCTGCATTGTCTATACACCTGCATCTTATTATTTTCTTTAATATGTTTTTCGCTTTAGTTAACATTTCATAGATTGTGTTAATATATCCTGACGTAGTTAAATTTTCATCTGTTTCCGTCAATATTTCAACAGCTTTAGTTGGGAGTCGGTTTATTATTGTCCACTAACACGTGTTGGTGGTGAAGGGAGTCACGCACACACACACGCACGCACGCACGCACGCACGCACGCACACACACACACACACACACACACACACACACACACACACACACACACACACACACACACACACACACACACAATCGTTCAGGAAAATAGCGAAAAATATCACAACAAAAATAATGATACAATCCTCGGTTTTTGTGATGAAACCACTGAAACGAACCCCTGAGATTGAACCCTAAAACGAACCCTTGAAATGAAACCCTTACCGAACCCCTAAATCCACAAATGAACCCCTTAATCCATCTTCCCTCTCACACCTACACCGTGAGGGCCTCCAACACAAGACACACTTCAGCATTGCCTTCTATTGAGTCCTGCTGAACTAATCAATCTCCTGTGACAATTGTGAGGAGGAGGAGGGAAAGAGGGAGGAGGGATGGAGGAAGAGGAGGGAAACGAAGGAGGGTGAGGAGGTAGGGAGGGAAGGAGGTAGGAGGAGGAGGAGGAGGACGAGGAGGAGGTAGGTCACAATGTCTTCATTCCATCTACAACTTATTTACTCCCCTACAACATACATCATCTACATGGGAGGAACAACAACAACAACTACCACCATCTACAACACCTTGGAGCCGACACCTACTATACACTTTTCACCATCTACAACACCTACAAGGAGGGAGAGGGGTCACAACAACTACCACCACTACAACCTACACACCACCACAAACTACAACAAAAGGGGGGATCATACACCACTACACTCACACCACAACTACAACACCTACAAAGGGAGGGGAGGAGATCACAACAACTACCACAACTACAACCTGCGCACCACAACACCTTCGTTAAAACAAATCCCCATACTAACCACCACCACCATCCCCCCACCTACAACCCTACAACTGACTCTTTGAAAGACACTGACCTCCCCAGGGCTCGTTTGCTTCGGTCCTTAGCCCTGAAATCCCTGGCATTTGACGAGGGTGGCGGAGGTGCTCTGATACCTGAAGAAGCATCAGGGGTCAGGAATTAGTGGGCTCAGTCACGCACCCGAGGAACCAACACAGTGGACAAGGTCATAAATATATATTGATTTTTATGGTCCATGGTCTAAAATGGTTCATGGAGAATAATGGCCCATGGTAGTAATAATGGTCCATTGTCCTAGAAACACTTATCTCTCATGATCCTAAAAAACTAATGGTCCATGGTATCAATAATGGTCCTAAAAACTAATGGTCTATGGACCCAGGGTCCTAAATCTAATGACCCATGGTCCTCAATATAACGGCCCATGGCCTTTAACACTAATGGCCCATGGTCCTAAATACCCAAAAGAGGCCCATAATCTCCTACAGGTAAACTCCTCCCTAATTACCTCATCAGATCAAATACAGGTAAACCCAACTATACCTTCAATAACTATCTATATCTTCTAAACCTATAACAAAACTCTAACAAATGACAAGACTATTTCCCAATACATGTATAAATATATGAAAAATAGGAAATACTCACTTACATTAATATATATAATTTTTTTCAATGGGCATTATATTCCATTACAATATATTGTAGGCTATGGCTATAGGCTAAAGTGTTCTTGCATTACGAGTCATCAACACCTCATTACACCTTTTAGTTCAGTATATATGTAAGTTCTCTTCCTCATTTTATCATTAATAGCTTAGGTAAAGTTTTTTTCTCTCTCACCATCACCTCTACCTCCTCCTCCTCAGCTCTATGTGAGGGACAATTATACGGGAGAATAGTGTAAGACAGACAGCCGGCCATTACACCCCATCGCCTTCACCTCCCCAACTTATTTCACATTACCTTTATCTCACCTTTATCTATATATTCTTTAAACATTTTCATATCTAATCTATCAAACACTAAGAGATGTTAAGCTACTTTTCACTGTGCTATGAACTGATAACAACAATAATAATAAAAATAACAATAATAATAATAATAATAATAATAATAATAATAATAATAATAACAATAAAATAACACAATAATATTAATAATAAAATAATAATAATAATAATAATAATAATAATAATAGAAATTTACCATATCATCTGGTCGGTTAGAGAGACTTCATTCATCGCGTTAAAACAATATTCACTTTCAAACAGGACCCGATTTTAATTATCAACACAATTACAGAGACAGAAAATGATATCTTTTTTTGTGTAAGATAGAACGTGTTCAGTCTCTCTCTCTCTCTCTTTTTTTTTATATATAAATATATATATATATATATATATATATATATATATATATATATATATATATATATATAATATTTAGCTTGTGACTGTACTGGAACGCTACAGTCATAGGCTGTGTGGTGGGTTCGAATCCTGGCGAGTGGCGTGTTGATGTATGGAAGTCGCGTGCTTTATTGGTAATGAAATATATATATATATATATATATATATATATATATATATATATATATATATATATATATCACCAGGTATAACTAGTTATCATCATGTATCACCTCTTATCACCATGTATCACAAAGGGAGAGATGAGAGGGAGAGGTGAGAGGAGGTGAGAGAACCTGAGGGGACGCACGTGGGCAGTGAGATTGAACTAAGGGTGAGAGTTACAGAGTGATGACGCAACGCTACCACCACCACTCACCCTTCCTCCACCACTCACCCCTCTCCTACACCACCCACCACCTCCACCACTCACCCCTCCTCCACCCCTCACACCTCCTCCACCCTCACCCTTCTTCCACCACTCACCCTCTCCTACACTCACCACCACCTCCACCACCCCCCCCTGCACCACTCACCCCCCTCTCCCACCACTCCTCCCTCCTCCATCACTCACCCCTCTCCACCCTCCCCCTCCTCCACCACTCACACCTCCTCCACCACTCACCCCTCTCCTACCTCCTCCCTCCTCTCTCACCCCTCCCCTCTTTCCTCCACCTCCTCCCCCACCTGCATTGCGGCTAACAATCGTGACCGAACAGAAACACCTCCACCCACCCACCCACCCACCCACCTCCCACCCACCCCACCCACCTCCCACCCACCTCATACACGCCATTCATCTCCACACCCATGCCTGCACAACCATATTAAGATTTTCCTCATGTAGGGAGAGTAGGAGGGAGAGGGAGGGAAAGGAGAAGGAGAGAAAGGGAGGGAAGAAGAGGAGAGTAAGGGTTGGGTGAGGGAAGGGGAGGAGGAGGAAGGGTTGAGAGGAGAAGTAGGGGTTGGGTGAGGGAGGGAGAGTAGGGGTGAGGAGGGATGGAGGAAGTAGAGGGGTTGGGCGGGGAGGAGAGTAGGGGGTTGGGTGAGGGAGGGAGAAAGGGGTTGGGTGAGGGAGGGAGAGTAGGGGTTGGGGGGGAGGAGAGAGGGTAGGTGAGGGAGGGAGAGTAGGGGTTGGGTGAGGGAGGGAAGTAGGGGTTGGGTAGGGAGGAGGGAGGGAGGGAGGGGGAAGAGCTTATGCTGAGGTAACACAACAAGACGCGTGATCGTCTCTCTTACATCAGCACCATCACTGTTCACCACCAACCACTACTACCATCACCATCACTTCATGAACCTCTACCACTACCACTATCACCATCATTATTCATCAACCACAACCACCCACCTACCACCACCACCACCACCACTACCACCACCACTATCAGCACTTCCTTTTTGAGCTTAATTTACCTATGGCGCAACTTTCCCTCTCACTCTCACCCTCCCTCCCTCTCCTTCCCAAAAGCATTATACACTTCATTCTATCTCTTTCTCACTTCACCTCTCCCCCACCGCCACTACTGTAGGTGCTGCGTCAGGTGTTGCATTGGGGAGGTGAGGAGTGGTAAGGAGGGAGGGGGAAGGGAAGGGAAGGAGGACTAAGGTGTTGCAGGAGGGAGGGGAGGGGCAGGTGGTGCAGGAGGAACAGGCGAGAAGGTGAGGGGGTAGGAGAGGGCAAGTGGAGGCAACAGGGTGGGGTGAGGGCAGAGTCTAGGTGACCAGGAGGAAGGAGAGGAGGAGGTGGGGGAGAGGAGGGTGATTGGGAAAGAAGGGGGAGGGTCAGGGGAAGAGGGGAAAGGGGGAAGGAGGGGGAGGAACAGGGGGTACAGGAAGGGAAGGTGGGGAGGAAGGGAGAGGGGTTAGGAGATGAGGGAGGGAGGAGTTGCACGCAACATTCTTCCCAGTGTTCAAGACGTTGTTTCTGTCTCCCCTGTTTACCTAATTACTGGCTGGCCTGCCTTAATAACACCCACCGCCATTACCACCATCACTACCACCACCACCATTACCACCATCACTACTACCACCATCACCAAAACCACTACTCCTACTATTACCACCACCACCACTATAACCATCACTACCACCACCACCACCATTATAACCATCACTACCACCACCATTACTACCACCACCACCATTACCACCATCACTACTACCCCCATCACCAAAACCACTACTCCTACTATTACCACCACCACTATAACCATCACTACCACCACCATTACCAACACCACCACTACTACCGCCACCACTCTTTCTTGTCAACCATCTATTTCCTCATCTATCTAATTTCTCACCTCATTTACCTACCTACCTGCCTACCTACTTACCTACCTACCTGCCTACCTGCCTACCTACTTACCTGCCTACCTACTTACCTACCTGCCTACCTACTTACCTGCCTACCTACTTACCTACCTACCTGCCTACCTACCTTCAGACTTCCTTCCACAGTTGTCATATCCCTAATTTCAACAACTAGCCCCAGTCCAAATAATCCCAACCTAACCTTACCTAACCTGCCCTTACCTTACCTTACCCTACCCTACCTTACCCAATCTACCCTTACCTTACCTTACCTTACCTAGCTTAACCTTACAGAGCCTAGCCTCACCTACCCTAGCACACACACACACACACACACACACACACACACACATCTAGTGATAATTCATGTACTTACTTCTAAATCCTTTACTCTAATAACTTAATCTCATTGTCTTCTACTTCACTAAGTTTGGTAATTCTCTTGTAAATATGCCTTTTGTCTTACACACTGTAACCTGAGAAGCAGTGTAGTAAATTCTGGAAAATATACCTTTATTATTATTATTATTATTGTTGTTGTTGTTGTATTATCATCATCATTATCACCATCATCATCATCATCATCATCATTATCATCATCATCATCTTCATTATCACCATCATCATCATCATCATTATCATCATCATCATCACTCGCATTGGAAAGATCAACATCAACAACAGCGCCATCCTCACCCAAGCGGCCACACAGCTAACTACTAAATGTAAACAAAGGCCACGCGCGCACCACAACACACAGTACTCGTGTCAGCACTGTACAAGGGCTCAGTGTTGACAAAATGAAAACACACTTCCACCCTAACAATAAAAAAAAACACTGAACAATGACACACTTACAAAAACACTGAACGATGAATAATTGCACAAAAACACTGAACGCTGAACTGTAGAGAAAAGCAATGAAAAATTGATACACAAAAAACTGAACACTACGCAGTGACAAAAAATCGAACTCTACACACACACACACACACACACAATTGGCTATCGTGTGCGTATGGTAACCTATTAATTAGCGCATTTTCTATTTCGTGCGCCACTTGGGGATCCGCGTGCGTAAATTCCGAACATAGGTTCGTGAAATGCGTAAAGGTAAGCGTAAAATGCGTTAGGTATGCGAAAAATATCTAAGGATATGCGTAAATAGCTACAGATGCACAGAAAAGTAACTACAAATATACGCAAATATTAACCGGTGTGCGTAAAATACTTTAACCTGTAGACGTGCGTACATAAAATGAGTACAAACCTTCATAAAATACTCACAGATAAGTGTAAAAAACATGTACGCATACAAATACCTACAAATGTACGTAAAAATACCTACATATGCACATTAAAAACGTACAGACGCCATTAAACAAAGACATTCAGTAGCAATACGAGAACCAGGTAAACAAATGAACAAATACACCTGGCAGTCTGACCATTCATCATACAGTTATACACGAAGAACAAATCCAATACGCTTTTAGAAATACGCATTGTTCGTGTTCCCCCAAGCACAGGTAATATTTGTTCTGTATTAAATATTAATGAAAGGATCTTATGCTATAAAGTGGTCGTTCTGTTCTACACAATGTATAATAATGATAAAGTAAGAGTATTAATAGTGAATAATAATAAAAATAATAAAAATAATTATAATAAGAATAGTAACAATAATAATAATATTAATAAAAACAACAATAATAAAAACAATAAGAACAACAACAATTTCTAAAACAACAACAATAACAACAACAAACTAAGGACAAAAGACGACTGACAATTAAAATAACCTTAAACACACAACAAACACTTCAACAACATTTACAACTCCCGACAATTACCCAGTACATACAACCCCCCATCACCTACAACCATCATTTACAACACTAGTCTTTAAAGGCAACGAAAACAGCATTATCAAACATTAATACTAATTTTGTCATTATGAAGAGGTGAAGTGAGGGAGGGGAGAGAGTGAGGGAAAGGAGGGGGGTGAGGGGAGAGAGGTGGGTGAGTGTGGGGGAAGGAAGGGGGAGGGGGGAGAGAAGTGAGGTAGGGAAGGGGGAGGGGTGGTGAGGTGAGGGTAGGGAGGGTCATTCTTCAACACAATTATGTTTTCCTGCTCGACGACGTTTATCTTGGGTCGAGTAAAAGTTGCGTCGAGTAAAGGTTTGCTTTGGGACTAATACCCAGAGTCCAAGAATGAGTCCTTATCAGGAGTACAAGAATCAATACCAAGAGTCCAGAGTCCAAAGATCAATAACAAAAGATTCCTCAACACGATACCATGAGTCCTTAGACGTCGATTACCAGCAATACCAAAGGCAGTGTGTGTGTGTGTGTGTGTGTATGTGTGTGTGTGTGTGTGTGTGTGTGTGTGTGTGTGTGTGTGTGCGCCATGAATGACTCGCCGGACTGACAATTATTAATGTGACCCAGGAAGAACTGGCTTGACATTTGAGAGACGAAGCCCCAGGGTGTCTTCCTTCTTGTTGCTTACTGCTAAAAATAAAACTCAACTCAGCCAGAGGAACAGGTGTGAGTACAGGTGTGGTACAGCTAAGGACACGAGGTGAAAATACTGTACAGGTGTAGAGTACAGTGTACAGGTGTACAACTAAGGCATACCAATGCCAACTAAGGTATATACAGGTGTGTACAGGTACAGCTAAGTGAGAAAAATAAAACTAAAATTATAGTACCAGCTAAGGTATACTGTACAGGTGTGAGTACAGCTAGGTCTGTACAGGTGTGTGTATACCTGTACAGTAGGTATGCTGCAGGTGTGTGAGTATTAAGGTATGCAACAGGTGTGAGGTACAACTAGGGTATATACTGTACAGGTGTGAGTACAGCTACTATTACAGAGTGTGTACACTACAGTGTGAGTAAAGCTAAGGTATACTATTACAGGTGTGAGTACAGCTAAGGCATACTGGCACAGTGTGAGTACAGCTAAGGTATACTGTGTACAGGTGTGGAGTACAGCTAAGGTATACTGTGCAGGTGTGTGCAACTAAGGTATACTGTACAGGTGTGAGTAAACTAAGGTATACTGTACAGGTGTGAGTACAGCTAAGACATACTGTGTACAGGTGTGAGTACAACTAGGTATACTGTACAGGTGTGAGTACAACTAAGGTATACTGTACAGGTGTGAGTACAGCTAAAGTGCCTGTACAGGTGTGAAATGCAGCTAAGGTATGCACTGTACAGTGTGATACAACTAAAATTACCCTTGCAGAATGTGAGTACAGCTAGGGTATACTGTGCAGGTGTGAGTGTCAAAAACTAAGGTATACTGTACAGGTGTGGAAGTAAAGCTAAGGTATACTGTACAGATTGTGAGTACAGCTAGGGGCATACTGTACAGGTGTGAGTGGCTAAAATTATACTGTACAGGTGTGAGTACAGCTAAGGTATACTGTACAGGTGTGAGTACAGCCCAAGGTATGTGCACCAGGTGTAGTGCAGCTAAAATTATACTGTGCAGAGTGTGAAGTACAGCTAAAGGTATGCTATACAGAATGTGGTACAGCTAAGGTATATACTGTACAGGTGTGAGAGTACAGCTAAGGTATACTGTACAGGTGTGAGTACAGCCCCAAGACACTTGCACAGGTGTGAGTACAATTAAGGTATACTGTGCAGGTGTGGTACAGCTAAGGTATACTGTACAGGTGTGATACAACTAAGAACGCAACTGCAGAGTGTGAGTAGCAGGCATGCTATGCAGGTGTGAAGTACAGCAAGGTATGCCTATTGCAAGAACTGAAGTACAACTAAGAGTATACTGTACCAAGTGTAAAAAATTACAACTAAGACATACTGTACCAGTGTGAAGTGACTAAAATTATACTGTACAGAGTGTGAAGTACAGCTAAGGTATACTGTACAGATGTGAGTACAACTTCGGTATACTGTACAGAATGTGAAGTACATAAGGTATACTATTACCAGAGTGTGAAGTACCCAATAAGTATACTGTACAGGTGTGGTACAATAAAATTATACTGTACAGGTGTGAGAAGCCCAACTAAGGTATACTGTGCAGGTGTGAGTACAGCACGGTATACTGTACAGATATTAGTACAACTAAGGTATACTGTACAAGTGTAAAATAAAACTAAAATTATACTGTACAGAGTGTAGTAAAAGCTAAGAGTATACTGTGCAAGTGTGAAATTACAACTAAAAGAGTATACTGTACAACAGAGTGTGAAGTAAACTAAAGAGTATACTACAGAGTGTGAAACTAAGTATACTGTACAGAGTGTAGTACAACTAAGGTATACTACTGAAGTGTAAGTAAACTAAAATTATACTGTGCAGGTGTAGTACAGCTAAAGGCATACTGTACAGGTGTGAGAGTACACAACTAAGGTATACTGTACAGGTGTGAGTAAACTAAGGTATACTGTACAGGTGTGGAGAGTACAGCTAAGGTATACTGTACAGAGTGTGAGTACAACTAAGGCATACTGTGCAGGTGTGAGTACAGCTAAGGTATACTGTACAGGTGTGAGTACAACTAAGGTATGCTGTACAGGTGTGAGTACAACTAAGAGCATACTGTGCAGGTGTGAGTACAGCTAAGGTATACTGTACAGATGTGAGTACAGCTAGGTATACTGTACAGGTGTGTGCAGCTAGGTATACTATGCAGATGTGGTACAGCCCTAGGTATACTATACAGGTGTAGTACAATAAGGCATACTGTACAGGTGTAGTACAACTAAGGTATACTGTACAGATATGAGTACCAGCAGGTATACTGTACAGGTGTGAGTACAGCTAAGGTATACTATACAGGTGTGAGTACAGCTAAAAAATTTATACTATACAGGTGTAGTACCTTCAAGGTATACTGTACAGGTGTGAGAGTACAGCTACGGTATACTATACAGGTGTGAGAGTACAGCCAAGGTATACTGTACCAGGTGTGAGAAATACAGCTACGGTATACTATACAGTGTGAGTACAGCTACGAGTATACTATACAGGTGTGGAAATTACAGCTAAGGTATACTGTACAGAGTGTGAAATGCAACTACGGTATACTATACAGAGTGTGAGTACAGCTAAAATTATACTGTACAGGTGTAGTTTAGCTCAAGTACAGTGGGATATAAATTAAATACAACTCACAACAATACAACCACCCCAACAATATGTACAACCCCTCCCAACAATGTAACTCCCACAACCCAACAGGAAATACATCAATAACAACACCCATCTTCCTCTTGTTATTTTGCCCTTATCTTTCGATGCTTCAACTACCGGGATAAATATGCATCGTCTAGTCTAGTTCACCCTAACCTAACCTCACCTGACCTTTCAATTACCACAGAGAGAAGAGAATGTGTCTGTTGATTTGTTAATGGAAAATCCGAGATGGTTATGATGACGTATGTTTAACAGTTCTCAAACACACACACACACACACACACACACACACACACACACACACACACACACACACCGACTATTGTGTGGGTAATGTGGCTGACGACCTCCTACCCTCATCCCCTTAAACGTGCCAGGGGCGGTCACTGTACCCGAGGCCCGCCCTAAACCCTCCTTATCTCCCTCCCTCTCTCCCTGCCTCCCTCCCTCCCTCCATTCTCTCCCTTCCCTGATTGTCTCATAGCCTTTCTCCCTTCCTCCTTCCCTCCCTCATTCCCTATCTTCCTCACTGCTTCCCTCCCTGAGTGCCTCCCTGACCTCCCTGTCCCGTACGTCCTCTTGTCTTCGCCTCTCACTCTATTATCGTCATGCCACTAACCTAACCTAACCTAACCCTAACCTAACATAACCTAACCCTAACCTAATCTAACCTAACCAAACCTAACCTAACTACAAGGTGTATAGCGTGCCCTTACTCCACCCCCCCCTTCCTCCTAGATCTTGGTGAAGTGGGGGGCGGGGAAGCGTGGCGCCTGACGAAGGTGTATGGTGACAACTATACCAATATTCTAGTGACGGGGCCAAGGGGGGAGGAAGGGAGAGTGAGTGGTGAAGTTGACTGGGAGGAGGAGGAGGATGATAAAGAGGGAGTGGCGGGGGAAGCAGACAAGAGGTGGAGGAGGAGGAGGGAGTAGATGGGGAGTTGACAAAGAGAAAAAAGGAGGAGTGTGGAGGAGGGGAGGAGGGAGGGAGGGAGGGAGGGAGGAGGGAGGAGGGGGAGGGAGGGAGAGAGAGAGACATCGCGCTGCTGTCATGTCCGAGAAGAAAATTAAAAAAAATAAAGTAAAAAAGAACAACAACATCTTTATCGACTCTTTCCCTTCCGATATTCAGTCACACAACCAATACCTCCTCCTCTGGCACCACACTCTGAAACACTACTCGAGATGGATCACCTGAAGATTAGTCACCCTAGCGTATTTCACCTGATGATTAACCATCCTAACGTTACCTGGAGGGTGTTAGATTATGTTAGGTAAGGTAAGGTTAGGTTAGGTTAATATTAGGTAGGTTTAGATAAGGTTAGGTTATATCAGATTAGGTTAGATTAAGGTAAGCTAGCATTAGGTTAGATTAGTTTAAGCTATCATTAGGGTAGATTAGGGTAAGCTAGCGTTAGGGTAATTAGCTAATCTTCAGGTGAAATAAACAGGAGAGGGGGGCTAAAAATCTCCAGGTAATCCCTAGAGAACCTAAAACGAGCACGCACGCACGCACGCACACACACACACGCGCGCACACACACACACACACACACACACACACACACACACACACACACAGTTATGATACTTGGATGCAAATGAACAGAAGACAAGAGCGTAAAAACCCTTCCTCATTTCACACCCCAGCGAGCCAGGACGAAGACAAGGCAAGACACTCCTCCCTCCCATCTCCTCCTCCTCCTCCAAATATGTTTTATGGAGGCAAAAGTGACTTGTTCCGTACACCGTGTTGTAACAATAGTATCACATGAAGATTACCCCCCTCCAAAGCTTATACCCCCTCCAAAGCTTATACCCCCCTCCCAAAGCTTATACCCCCCTCCAAAGCTTATTTCACTTTATGGTTAACTATGCTTAACCTAAAATACCGTAACCTAACTTAAAATATGGTACTGTAGCATAAAATAAGGTGACCTGACTTAACCTACCCTAAAGTAAAAATACCTGGCTTAACCTAACCTAACCCCGGTGACAGCGATAAGGTGTTTAATCATCAGGTGGTCCCAAAAGTCGGTGTATTTTGGTTGAAGGCCGTAGTCAATCTGAGGACTTTCAGCTTCTGTAGGTGGACAAACAAGTTCTGACATGACTCCCTCCCTCCTTCTCTCCTTCCTTCCTTCTTTCCTTCCTTCTCCCCAGTAGACACACCACGCCGTCAGCACCTGTAGCCTCAGCAGCCAACCACCAGGAGTCAGGCAACCAGCTGACATCTGTGAGGCGACCGGAATCTCCATTGGAAGCGCAGCGTCAGCACACCAGGTCAGCAGTACAGCGGAGGCAGCCAGGTAGGAATGCTGACGTTAGTGACCCAGAGGTACAACTATGCGAGTCATGCCACCAGCAAGCCGTTCCCAGCTGACTCTACAACCCCCCCCCCCTCCCCTTCTCCTCACCCCTCCCCCTCCTCTCACCCCTCACCCCCTCCCCTAACCCTACCTCCGGCTTATGTCTCAGAGTCAACCCGTAATGATCAGCATAAAACATAAAGGATTTATATACATTAATAAGAGGGTTGCGGGTAAGGCGATTTTTTTTTTATTACGCTCGAAGAAAATCCCGGAGGATGAACTCAACAAAGGGTCATTACTCAGGCCAACGCTGACGCTCGTACCAAATTTACCACAATGGCTCGTTGGTAACCTAAACATTAAAAAAAAAAAAGTTCAGTGGTAAACAGAGACGGCAGGTGGCTAATGTTGATGTGTGGGGTGATGAAGGCCAACAGCGCCCTCACTCAACCATCCACACCCGACAAATCCACACGTCCAATTTACCAAACATTCACCTGATAGCGCAACAACCTCACGACCAATCTCGATTCGAAAACAAACGATCTTATTAGTTTTACCATTCTTATCAGTGTGTGAGAGAGAGAGAGAGTCCTTGTCACAACTAATGTAAACAACTCCCTCTCTCCCCTTCCCTCTCAACTCCCTCTCTTCCCTTCCCTCTCAACCCCCTCCCCATTCCCTCTCCCTCCCTACATGGCCTCTGTCGCATACTATTACTATCATCCATGTAAATAATATACTTCTGGCACCTGTAACACACACACACACACACACACACACACACACTACCACACCAATATCACATCACTTTATAAATTCAGAAAATAGGTAATATACTGTACCTAACCCTTAATTAACAATGGATACAGGTGCGTCGCGTCGTCCGGGTCCTAACAACGAGGTGACCCTTGTGTGTGTGTGTGTGTGTGTCTCGTCCCTGTTTTGGCGACCCTCTTGGCATGTGTCCTTGGGGCCTTCTGTTTCCCCGCGTGTAATTTAACATGAACTTAACATTAACTTCATCTAACTTTAACAAAACATTTATTTTAACCTAATCTTAACCAAACTTTTACTAAACTTAACCTGTAGAGGCCATTAACCTGTAGACGCCATTAACCTGCAGACGCCATTAAAAAATATTATCCATAACTAGTCAATATTAACATGGTCGTTATGCCGCCAAAAATCATTTAACAACGCGACCATATCGCCAATATTGCCGCCCGTAACACCAAGCTGTTTTCACCAGAGTCACCTGAAGGGTGTGGTGATAGTAATGGTGGTAGTAGAAGTAATTGTGGTAGTGCAGCTGGTGGTAGTAGTAGTAGGAGTAGAGTGGTAGTGAGTAGGCTGGAGGCCACGTAAAAGAAAGTATTAGTAGTAGTAAAAGTAGTAGTAGTAGTAGTAAAGTTGTAGTAGTAGCAACTGAGGGAACAACGCAGGGGACCCTGTCGCCATGCATGACAATGTACGCACTAGGCCTGTCTGCGCCCCAGCATACAATAAAATGTGAAACAACCGAGGTCAGGCAAGTGGCTTACGCTGATGACCTAACAGGAGCGGGAAAAGTGGAGGACATTAAAGAGTGGTGGGACCTGGTTACATCACGAGGTCCACAAATAGGGTACAACCCCAAATGCCAGCAAGTCCTTCCTCTTTGTGAAGCCAGAACACTATGAACGGGCAATGGAGGTGTTCGGCGGAAGTGAGGTCAAAATAACAAAGGACGGCCAAAGACACCTAGGTGCGGTAATTGGCACGAAGAACTTCAAGACCGAGTACGTAACGGGAAAGGTTAATGAGTGGGTGAAGGAAATCCAAGCTTTGTCTGATATTGCTACAACAGTCACATGTGGCTTTTGGGGCAATCACCCATGGAGTCAAGTATCGCTGGAATTACCTGATGCGTACTATCCCTGATATCGGACCCCTCCTCCACCCTCTGGAAGAAGCCATCAATGTCACTTTTATCCCAACACGAGTGAAAAACCCTCACTTAACCCCAGCAGAAAGGTAACTCATTGCACAACCACCGAGACTAGGAGGAATGGGATTGACTAATCCAGTGGAGCTTGCCGCCACAGAACATCACAACTCTGTCAAGCTCACGGCAGCCCTCACTGAGCACATAATAGCTCAGAATGCAGCAAGTCAGGTGGATACCAACGAATTAAACAACATTCGACGGTCCATTACGACAGAACGGCAGCACACCCAAAGCGATAAACTGCAACAACTGTTGCAGCAATTGCCAGAGAACTTGAAGAGAAAAAAAAGTAGCTACAGCGCAGGAGGTGGGCGCCTCGAACTGGTTAACTGCGTTACCGATAAGGGCAAAAGGTTTCATCTTTAATAAACAAGAATTCACAGATGCCATTACTCTAAGGTACAGTAGGCCAGTAGAAGGTTTGCCCTTCCAAAGCGTGTGAGGCTCTTCCTATGACATCGACCACGCCATGGTGTACAAGAAAGGGGGCTTCGTATGCATGAGGAAGCAAGGGATCTCACAGCAAATTTACTGAAGGAAATCTGCCACGACGTCATGGTGGAACCGACCCTCCTTCCATTGGACGGTGAGAATTTCCATCACAGGACTTCAAACACATCCAACGAAGCCCGTGTGGACGTCAGTGCTCGAGGATTCTGGACGCGGAAACAGCGAGCCTTCTTTGACATAAAGATTTTAGATCCCATGGCCGCATGTCACCGTAACCTAGCTCTCGATGCTGCACACAGGAGGAACGAGAACGACAAGATCAGGGCATATGGGAAGAGAATTCAGAACGTTGATCAAGGCAACTTCACTCTTCTGGTGTTAACAACCTCTGGCGGGATGGGACCAAGTGCAAGATGTTTCTATGCCAGATTCGCAGAGGTGTTATCTGAACGGAAACAGCAGCCCAGAAGCTACGTTACAGCCTGGTTGAGATGTCGACTGTCCTTCTCTCTGCTTAGGTCTGCATTGTTTTGCCTCAGGGAGGCGGGATCGTTGGCCCCAAAGCCAACAACAGCTGCAGATATTGACTACGAGGCAACAGTCACTGAATGCCGAACAGATCTGCGGCTCAACACAGCTAGGATAGCTACTTTTGTATTAGGATATTTAATTTTAGGTAATAAAATGGCGGCAAAGGTGTGGCTGTTGGGGGAGGCTGGAGGCCAATATTAAAAAAAATAGTCGTAGTAGTAAAGTAGTAGTAGTAGTAGTAAAGTAGTAGTAGTAGTATCACGTGTTTAAAAGGCACATTGTAACCAGAATCGATCGCCACACTCGTCAAGTTTCCTAGAACACACACTGACCTTCGTAAAGGGCATCTCTCCTGCAGTCACTCGAAACACCCCCTCCCTCTCACGCTCTCCTCCCTACCTCATCAGTCACCCCCCCCCCCCCCGCACTATACCCAGAAGATGACGTCAGGGGTTGGCATAAGCGGGGAAATCCCACACTATCTCAATGTACTACTAATACTACCTGGCCTGACACTTTCCCTTGTACCTAACCTTACCTAACGTAACCCACCTTACCACTCACACACACAAAGACACACAGACATACATATAAAAAAATAATAATAGACACACATACAGAAACACATACATATATACATACACATACACACAAAATACACACATACACCACTACCACGTCCTAGAGTTACCCTTGGCTAGACGTGACCTGTGTGCTTATTATACTCATACCTACTTGCAAATCCCAACAGCCCCTAATCACAGCGCCGTACGTGTGTTATGTGATTAATCTTTACACCCCTCCACCTCTCCCCCATCCTCCTCCCCCCCTTATACATCCGTCCTTACTTCCCTAATCAATCGGAATTTTTCATTGTCGTGGGATCGTGGGTGGCGTAGTATGGAGTGTAGGGAGTGTATGGAGTGTATGGGCTGTAGGGAGTGTAGGGAGTGTATGGGCTGTAGGGAGTGTAGGGAGTGTATGGGCTGTAGGGAAATGTAGGCTGTAAGAGTGTATGGGCTGTAGAGTGTAAAGTGTGTATGGGCTTGTAGGGAGCGTAGGGAGTGTATGGGCTGTATGGTGTATGGGGGGAGTGTATGGGCTGTGAGAGTGTAGGGAGTGTGGGCTGTAGGAGTGTATATGGGCTGTAGGGGTGTAGGAAGTGTATGGGCTGTGAGGGAGTGTATGGGCTGTAGGGGTGTAGGAGGTATATGTCTTCTGTAAACTTGCGGTGAAAACAATATCCTATCGCTACCCTCCCTCACCCCATCACTACCCCCATCCCATCACCCCCTCCCCTCACCCCATCATACCCCTCCCTCACCCCATCGCTACCCCTCCCTCCCCACCCCATCCTACCCTCCCTCACCCCATGTACCCTCCCTCACCCATCGCTACCCCCATCACTACCGTTCCCTTACCCTGCTAAACACACACACACACACACACACACACACACACACACACACACACACACACACACACACTCCAATTCCTCGTTTTATATACACACATAATCTTCTGTGTACTGATATAAAAAATTATTTTCAGCTCCCCGACAGTAATCAATGGACAAGGTTGAAGCAATAGACTCACCTGGGAGAAAAATGATTTAAAACCCACAGCTTGTTGGAATCACGGCGGGCCCAGCACAAGCGTAATTCTTTCTGATTACCGCTTCCCCCCTTTCATTACTTATCGTTAACATGCAAAGGAGTTGTGAGTGAGGAAACTGACTGGACTAACTTGACACATACACACACCCTAACCTCAAACAGCGACACATACACAGCGATTCACACATACTGTACACACATACCCATACTACAACACCCCTACACACTACAACACCCTCATACTACAACACCCTCATACTAACACCCTCACACACACACAACACCCTCAAACTACAACACCCTACACTATAACACCCTCACTACAACTTTACACACACCACAACACCTCTACATACTACAACACCCCTACACACTACAACACCCTCACACACACCACAACACCCTCATACTACAACACCCCTACACACTACAACACCTCAAACTACAACACCCCTACGCATTACAACACCCTCACACTACAACACCCTACACACTACAACACTACACACTACAGCACCCTCACACTACACACCCTACACACTACAACACCCCTACACACTACAACACCTCAAACTACAACACCCCTACACCTAACCTCACCTGCACTTCTCTCACTACAACACCCCTACACTACAACACCCTCACACTACAACACCCCTACACACTACAACACCCCTCACACATTACAACAGCCTCCCACACACCACACTACAACCAATAACAATCCCAAGAATTCTGGTACAAAAGACAATTATAACCAATTATGTGACACTCCCTTCACAACACAACTCACAACCATCCCCTTACCCACCCAGGTTGTTATTAGTCATATATCCAATCACACATTTTTCTGTGCGGATAAAATGGTGTGATGATAACTTTGTTGGAGAGGGGTCGTAATATGTTGGAGAGGGGTCGTAATGTTGGAGATGGGTCGTGTGTTGGAGAGGGGTCGTGTTGTTGGAGAGGGGTCGTGTTGTTGGAGAGGTCGTGTTGTTGGAGAGGGGTCGTATTGTTGGAGAGGGTCGTATTGTTGGAGAGGTCGTAATGTGGAGTAAGGTCATGTTGGAATGGTCGTTTGTTGGAGAGGTCGTGTTGTTGGAGAGTCATGTGTGGAGAGTCGTATAGAGGGGTCATGTTTGGAGAGTCGTATTGTTGGAGAGGGGTCGTAATATATGTTGGAGAGGTGTAATGGCAATGCTGGAGATATAACGGAAAAATCAACATTATATATCAACCACCAACATAAACAAACAAACAACCCAAAAAAAACAATCAAACAAACACAAACAAAAACAAACAGCAGCTCATTTTTAACAACAGAAAAACAACAAAAACGATTAGTAAACAGACTTCATTATATAAAAATATATGAAAATTATAAACAAAAGCTCACCCCCCGGTCACTATATAACGAATTCATTATAGGAACAGCTTTTGGCCGTAAGTTTAAAATATTTATCTCTTTCTCATTTGATAAAATTTGTTGTCTAGTGTAAAAAAAAATATATATATATAACATCAGACATTTGTGAATAAGAGGCGTCTTTTAAATACCCTGTTACCTTAAGTGTGGTTTTAAAACGCAATTAACACCACGGCAACCACAACAATGAGGCACACACACACACACACACACACACACACACACACACACACACACAAAGCTATATTTACCTCCAAACACGTGAACAATTTAACTATTAATATACTAAGGTAAGTTTACGCAGGAATACACCTCCAGGTAACTGATTTAACTCGCCGACCAGGTAAGTTATACAGGTGTAAATTGTATATTTAAATAATCTTTCTACTAGATAATACTTTACACCGCTAGACGTCTTATTAATTACTAACAACAACAATTATAAAATTATAAACTAACATGAACAGTATATTTTAAGTGGTAAGCATCAACAATAATGAAATAGTATAATTAACTTACTAACCATTAACAAAATAATATACTATTTAACAAAACAAACATTAAATACCGTTACAGTAACACGTAACAAAATGTCATAAATAAAACGAATAAGTGACGGTAACACATAAGGAAAATCTAAGTAACACAAAATACTACAACATAAAGTAACACTATTAAATATACGGAACACTCATGATCTACAACCAGAGACAACATCAGTAACACTTAAAGTATCCATCACAATGACAGTCAATTATTTTCATATACCGTTCACATAAACAAGTAACAACAAGGTACTTCATATTCCTCAACCACAAAATACTCATGTAAATCCTCTATATCCCATTTTATCAGTAACTTTCGCTTGTCACGTATAACGAAGTGGGGAATAAACACAAACGGTATATATTCCATTTAGTGTTAAGAAAGTTGTATTTATAGGTAGTGAAGCGAAAGTGAGTTTACGGTATGGGAAGTACTGTAAATAAGCCCCATGTGTACCTGTAGCCAGATCGTGTCTCAGAAATAGCGCAGCGGGGGGAAGGTGTTCGCGTCTTGTCGCTCCCACGGTAAAACGGCTGCCAATATTACCTGTACCACCTATTCAGACTTTCATAACGCCCAAACCTTCCCTACCCCCCCCCCCACCACCCTAACCTTAGAAATAGCGAGCAGCGGCCACAGCAGCAGTTGGCTTTTATCTGAGTCCATGTCTTCATCTCCCACCAGAGTTTCCAAGATTGCCGGAGAATCACGGGGAAGAATACGTGGCGGCGGGCTCATGTTATTTCACTTACAGTTTTCCCACGGAGGCAATATCTTCTCTGGGCGTATTTTCCCAGCGGCGTAGATTGGTATAGGGAGTATTAATACCGAGGCAGTTCTCAGTACCGGGGTGAGGGATGAACGTTGCGCGGGACCCCATTTAAACCCCGGCCCGACCCGCGCCCGGCCCGCCCCGACCCGCCTGTGTAACGGCCACCAACTCCTGCCTTTTGTGTCCTCCCGCTAAAGTTGCCGGTGAGGCTGTCCTCTCCTTATTTTTTTCTACTTTTACATTAAATTTTTTCCTCCCTATCTGTGTCATACCGATCGACAAGCTGCATACACGCGGCCCCTGATAAAATATTAATGGTTATCGATACGGGTTGGTCACACTGTGAATCTTTAATCAAAGACACAACACTAAACATGGAGCACTGTAGGAAAATAAATTAGGACCCGCAGTTTCTTTTGATGGGGGGAACGCTGTGGTGGCGGCAATTTAAATTCAAAATTTCCACTGACTATCTCTGAATCTGCATTGATAGAGCACGCGTCGGTGTTCTTTTTACCTTAAGCCCAGAGTTTGTCCTCAAATATACCACAAAAGACTCAAATAAATGGTAGAAAATATGATTTAATTCACAGAAAGTAAAATGTGTCCGAAACCGGACCTTTAAATCCGAAATCGCGGGCGGGTTCCCATGACAACCTGTCAGGCAGTGACTGGAATGCCTGGCACGAACATCACTATTTGGCAAAAATATCCTCTTGTTGTTGGGATAATTGACTGCTGAGTCCCACAACTGTACCTATACCTACGACACACTTTACTGTCAGAGCGTCTAATAGATTGGTGAGGTGTAGGCCGCCTGGAGAATGTTTTAGTACATACACTTGACGGTGATAGGAATGTGTGGCATCTGAGGTGTTTTACCTCCGCTCCCTGCCACCCTACACTCACTAATGACCACTGTGTACCCTCCTACCTGTCATTACCGTCTACCTACCTCGTCACGACGGTCACAAGAAAGCCTCAGTCATGTTTCATCTACATTATTCAGGTAAACCGATCCATTGAGAGAGTCGGAGAGTTGAGAGAGAGACAGAGAGAGGAGAGAGAGAGTGAGTCATGTTGGCTGGCGGGTTCTCAACAACATAAGACTCACCACCGCTGTATGCAAATCAAGCGGCAGTCGTTGGAGCTTCAATCTGTTTTATGTCCAGCAGCAGCAGCAGCAGCAGCAGCATCATGCAGACTTACACATAGCCAGACAAACTGCTGCCTAGGAGGAGTTGAAAGAAAGCGGGGTGGCACATGTGGAGCAAGTGAGCGTTGCCTAACCAGTGTATAAGTTGCCTCACACGCACGGCTACACTACACAGACCTCGCGCTGACTCACCCACCCACCCACCCAACCACCCGCCCGCCCACCCGCTTGCACCACCACAACACTCCCACCCTCGCTCCTCAATGACGGAACCACGCCAAGCTGCTGTTCACTGAATTTACTTACTACACCACCACGGCGACCACTGTACCTTGATAACTATACGTGTGAACTGGGAACAAAGAAAATGGCTAAGTTTGTCTCACGATGATATACAGACACACAGATGGGTGGATATACAGTAGATAGCTATAAATAAATAGATATAGACAGATATAGATGAGAGATATTTAGTAATAACGTCACACACGTTTACAATGACTCAGAGCGTATATCAACAATGAATGTATAAAGTGTGTTAAAAATATTCCCTTGATAATAACATTGTCTTAAAATAGCCCTCAGCGTTCAGATATTATTTAGCACATCACAGACACACCTCACAGACGCTTATCCCGATTACACTCATATTAATCGGCAACACGACCCGATACCACATCAATATGGCCCTCCTAAACATGCCGATTATTTTACTAATGCGGTTCGATTACTGTTTTAAATGTATGCCGATTATATACCGTAAATGTGTTATATATATCATGATTACGCAGATTATCATCCTCACTATATACAACACAACACGTATATACTGATTGTTAACCCCCTCCCAACAACAATTACACAACCTTGGTATAACAGTACTCGACGACACTACACAACCTTCATATATCATTAACTATCATCGAAAACAGTACACAACCCTGATATAACGGTACATATCGATACAATACACAACCTTGGTATAGAAATGACCGCCCCCCCCAAAACAACACAATATAACCTTGGTCTTTATCGATTATTTATTGTCCCGGCAACACAACACAGCATAACCCTGCAATATCAATTATTGTCCTGGTAACAATATATAACCCTGGTATAAGAGAGAGTAATTAATTATACGGGTTACACTATACACACCGCTTCCTATAGAATTGTCTCTATTACAACGTCACACATCCCGAGAACAATACAGCACACCCTCACACATCACCTCCCCAGATGCAACTAACACATACCTATATGAAGTAACAGTGATGTGGTGGTTCTATTAATAACAGATTCAAAAGTAAACCAAATAAAAGCGTCACTTATAAACAAAAGATTGTACATAAATTTACCAAAAAAAATCTAAAAAAAAAAGAAAAACAAAAGCGCATCAAACAAAAATTTCAACAAATAAACAGAAATTTTCCGCAAACTTTCCACAAACAATCAAACAAAAAACATCTCCAAAAATAAACAAACAAATAAAAAAGGTCCACATACAAACAAAACGAATGCGCTTCAAATAAACAAACAAAAAAATATCCCCACTCATAAAATCTCCACAAATAAACAAACAAGAAAGTTACAGTAAATAAACAAAAGGAAGCTAATATTTGTAAACAAGAGGAGAGGAGGAGGACGAACCCAACACGCGAGGGGCAGCGAACATTACAGAACACCTCGCTAAGACACCTGAGGCCATCATCCAGGTACACGACGCCTCTTTTGCATCATTGTCCTGGGGAAGAGTAAGGGTGGGGGGGGGAGGGTAGGGAGGAGGTGAGGAAGGGAGGCAGACTGGAAGAGGAGGGGTTGGAGGAGGGGAGAATCTGTCATCTGTAATTTAGTATCAGTACTCTTTCTTCCTCTTCCTCCACCCTCTTCTTCCTCTTCCGTCTATGATAATCTAATGTTTACGGAATCCGAATCTTTATGATATGGTCGGATCTGAACCTATCTGGGATCACCTGAATATTATAGACACCCCCCTTATCTTATTTCACCTGAAGAGTAAACACCTGTTAACGTTACCTGAGGACGGGAGTTAGGTTAGGTTTAGAGTCGTTAATCTTCAGGGTAAAATAAACTGTGTGCGTCCAGTCTTCGGGTGAGAAAATCTAGGGTGTCTAATCTTCAGGTGACCCCCATACATATGTACCGTCGAGCTAATCTGTGCGGTAAAAAGACTCCTAAATCTGTCAGGACTATCTAAATCTGTACCAGGATACGAATGGGGTTGTAAAACTATCCGGAGCTGTGTCCAGGCAATACAGTAATCCAATATGGCCGACAGCCGACATGACGTAGAGGGAGGGGGGGACAAGGGGGTAGAGGGGAGAGAGGGGATCGAGTGCTCGCCACATGATCCTCGATTGTTCCCGCTCGGGTGTGAAACGCCAGGGAATCAACTTCAGTTCTGTTCTCTCCTCTCCCGCCCTCAACTATCATTTCCACTGAGGTCCTTTACTTACCTCTTGCCACAAACAACAATGCTAACAAGTGACTCCGCCGCAAGACCCGGTGTAAAAGTTTAGTGAGAGAAGAGGAGGAGTGTGGTGTCGAGGGAGGGAAAATAGGTATAAACATTGAGTGGTGATAGGGAGGCAGGGCGTGAGGCAGGGAGAGCTGGGTTAATGGACAGTGGACAAATAGGCTTACCCACTATGAGCTACCGTAAACCGAATTATGGTACTAGTCCCCGTTGATCGCTTTAATTGCCAATTAAGACAGATTTGGTGTAGGTGGGGCAGCCAATAACTCCCGAGTGTGTACACAAATATGGTAAGTGCTGGATTACGTTTAATTTTGAATGGGATGAGAGAGGGAGGGTGACCAGCTAACCTTTACATAACACAGGGATTATTTCTCTCACCACAAAAAGATCAACACATAAATTTAACCCTATACCTGTACCTTAAGTTCAGTCGCTCCAATTGCTTACCTTTCTGACCTGACTGATGTTTTTTTTTTTCGCATGAGGGGATGATTTTATTCTTCTTAGATTTGATACTTTCACCGCTACCAACCACATCATCACTACTTTACACCACTGCCGAAACCATTACCCACCACACCACTACCATCACCATACCAACCACTACCACCTCAGAGGCAGGTGGTGAGCCTCAACACACTGCTCCCTACCCCCCCCCTCTCACCCCCCGCCACCCCCACCCCCCATACCATCACCTGTTGACTCACTTTTATCAAACGGTCAATCAGGTGGGGGGCAGAAGGGAGGGGTGGGAGGGAAGGTGAAGGATGATGGGAGGGAAGGAGGAAGGGAGGGTGTGGGATGATGGGGAGGAAGGGAGGGTGTGGAATGATGGGAGGGAAGGAGGAAGGGAGGGTGTGGGATGATAGGAGGGAAGGAGGAAGGGTGGGTGTGGTATGATGGGAGGAAGGAGGAACAGTGTGGGATGAAGGGAGGGAAGGAGTGAGGTGTAGGGGGTAGACAGATGGAGTGAGATTGTTAAGTGAGAGTGAGAGCCGGGTGAGTGGGCGTAACGGAGAGAGGTGAGTGGGGGATAGTGGTGGTGGGGTGAAGGGGAGAGGGTGCGTCGTGAGAGTAAGAGTGAGGACAGGTGGTAGTGGTAATGGCGGTGGTGATGGTGGTAGTGGTGGTGATGGCGGTAGTGGTGGTGGTGATGGTGGTAGTGGTGGTGATGGTGGTAGTGGTGATGGTGATGGTGGTAGTGGTGGTGATGGTGGTAGTGGTGGTGATGGTAGTAATGGTGGTAGTGGTGGTGATGGTAGTAATGGTGGTAGTGGTGGTGATGGTGGTGATGGTGGTAGTGGTGGTGATGGTAGTAGTGATGGTAGTAGTGGTGATATAGAGTAGAAAAATATTAAAATAAACAAAGGGAGGAGCGAAATCATTCAACTAAATCATACACCAATACAGTGCATGGTACACCCTAACCCACCCACACACCCTCACACCCCTTCTCACCCACACAGACCACCTACTTTACACCCACCCACCCACCCACCCACCCACAGAGGTTTACAAACACAGCCAGAAGGAGAGTGATCGGCCGCCAACTAGCACCACACTGTACACCAACACCTCGAACGCCATGAACTAAAAACATTTTGGTTTACCGGTGAAAAAAGGAGATATTAAATCAATCATATTTTACCTATTGAGACACTGGGGGTAAGGTGTTGCGTATAGGAGGGGGGAGGGAGGGGGGAACGGGGGGAAGAGGGAAGGAGTGAAGGAGAGAAACGGTGAAGAAGGGAGGGAAGAATAGGGGAAGGAAGAGAGGAAGGGATGAAATGAGTGAGAGAGAGAGAGAGAGAGGGAGAGAAAATCTGGCGTTCGTTCCACTGATGGAGAGTTTCCCTTATCTGTTGTCATCCTCCCCCACCTCTCTTACTCCTCCCCTATCTATCGACATCTCCCCCACTTACCCTTCAACACTACTCCCTTACCTTCCATCTCTCCCCTACCCTCCTCAAATCCCCCGACCTTCCCTTCGCCTATCCTACCTCTACCCTCACCTCCCCTTCCCTTACCCCATCCTCCTCTCCTCTTCCCCTACAACACTCCCCTCCTCTCCCCTTCCCCTACAACTCTCCCCTCACCTCCCCTTCAACACTCACTCTCCCCTCTGATGAAAATGACTGACAAAGATGAACAATAATATGGATGCAAATGAGCGAGGAAACAGCTGAAACAGTATTGAATCATAACCTCATGAATAATACAACGGGAGTGGGTGGGGTGGGGAGGTAGGGAGGGGGAGGATAGTAGGATGGGGGAGGAGGATGGCTATGAGAGGAACTGGGATGGGGAGGGAGGGAGGAGGCTAGGAGAGGATAGTGGGATGGGGATGGAGGGATGGAGAACTAATCTATGCTACCTGACCACTCATATTCTCTCTCTCTCTCTCTCTCTACACCGCTATGATGACTCAGCCAATAGAGGTAACAGCAGCATAATAATGAAGGTGAGGAGGAGGTGGAGGAGACACCCCGGAGGCTATTCACCGGGAGGGGAAGGAGGGAGGAAGGGGGAAGGGGGAGGGAGGGGAGGGAAGGAGGGAGAGGGGAAGGAGGGAGGGGAGGAGGGAAATCAGAGTCGTTACCGCGGCCCGACACGTCATGGAGTGGTGTCCCCGCTGTCTGGTGTTTGTCTCAGTTGAGTGGGGGGAGGGAGTGGAGGGAGGGAGTGGAGTGGGGAAATGGAGTGGGGGAAGTGGAGGGAGGGAGTGGAGGGAGGGAGTAGAGGAAGGGGAGGAAAAAGGGAGTGAGGGTGTGGAGGGAAGGGAGGAAAAAGGGAGTGGAGGGAAGGGAGGGAGTGGAGGGTGAGAGAAAGCCCCTGATCATTCGGTTTCCTTGACTCACTCACCAAGACAAGAGTTCGAATCCCTCACGAATACGGTTGGCTACCGATATCGGAAGGCCACCACGCCGATAACGGGATAACCAGCATACCGCTACCCTACGTTGATATCGGAAGGCCATCACCCCGATGACGTCTAAGCCGATATCGGGAAAAACCAACATAACGATATCCTTACACCGACATCGGAAGACTAGTACGCCATCGTCTACTATACGCCGATATAACCACACCTGCGTATACCACCCTCTACGCTCATATCGGAACATCGGCATAACGATAGGTACCCCGACACAGGAACACCACACCGTAATTTACACCTATACCGGAAGACCATTATACCGATATCTTACGCCGATAGCGGGAAACAATCAGGACATTATCGGGTGCCGCTCTACACCAATATCAGAGTATCACCATAATCAACACCAACACCGATAACATCACACTAAAGCCGATAACGAGGACACCACCACCACACCGACGTTATCAACACCACCCCAACGTCAACACAACCAAAACACAACCACCGCACCAGTATCAATATCGTAAGGGGTGACGGACGTTTTGACGGACGCATTGTTGACAAATCCCATCCGGTCTGGGGGGGGATGGGGGTAGCAGAGTGAGAGAAAGGGGGGGGGGAGGGGTAGAGGAGGGGGTGATGTTCCTTCCGTACACAAATGCATCGGGCAGTCCCACACTTCGTATCAACAAAGAGCAACTTATGTGCAATATTGATCAAGAAATCTCAAACAAATGATAATTATTTAATTTTCATTGCCAAAAGTTTCGCTAAAATAACAATATACCTTTCAACATGTTTTTTTTTTCTCGGTATTAATGTGTCGGTATTTTTTTCATATACACAAAGTGGTATATAAATTAAGTGAGGTTTATACCCAGAAGAAATCATAACATCCGGTTCCTTACTAATGAGTTTAGGTAAATAAGAATAATAAAAATCAGCCTTTAACATCGCTAAACGTTTGTTCTTTAAAATCCAATCAATAAAAAAAAAACTCACTTGGCGCAAAACGTAACCAACTACACCACTAACCACGTCACCAACCACACCACGTCACCAACCACACCACGTCACCAACCAAACCACGTCACCAACCAAATCCACAACAGACACACACGTCAGGGTAGAGAAATGTCGTCCCCGCACACAATCAACTACACGTTACATAAATAATATTCTGTCAGTGAGACGACCGATTATGACTCGGCCCAATAAACACAGCGGGATTTATTTATGAATGTAATGACTCGCTGCACTAGAGGCTGGGTGACGTGGTGGTGGTAGTGATGGTGATGGTGGTAGTGATGGTGGTGGTAGTGGTGGTGATGGTGGTGGTGATAGTGTTGGTGGTGGTAGTGGTGGTGAAGGTGGTGGTGATGGAGAAGCAGTAGAGATTATATACCTATTCAAACAACTACCTATTATCACACTGCGGGATTTCTTTCATAAATTTCACCCCATCCCCAGCACAAAAAAAAGAAAGAAAATGAATGAAACAAGAAAATAAAACATATATACCGTTAACAGGGATAGAACGGGGCTGGTTTTTTTCTTCTTCTTTCTATCAACAACAGTAGTCACGAAAATAACACAGCATTTCGTTCGACTTTATTCCCGTCAACACACCTGACTGTCACACGTTAATCTGTTGTGCATGGTCAGGCTGCTTCAATAAATAAACTTTCTGCCTCCTGTGAAATAACAAAAAAACTTACCTAACCTAACCTAACCTCGCTACCCTGACCAGCCTCACTGTTCTTATCTGATTAGCGTTCACCACTGTACACTTAGCTGCGGTCAGAACGGCTATTTCCTCAGCTATGCTCTATCTTTCACTCAACATAACTCTCAAATCTTAAATCACACGAAGGTTTTAAATTCTTCAATGTTAACAAATAATATCAATAACATCTTACGAGTTTTTATTAAATCACCCAAGTGTTACAGCGATAAGTTACATAATATTACATCCACCTTCAATCAACATTACCAAGAGGAGTTAATATTTTTTTTGTAATGTTTAGGCAGAAATAAATGTGATGATTATGAGGCAGAACGGACTTGAAATTATTATATATAAGAACTCGGGTTGAGAGTGTGTGTGTGTGTGTGTGTGTGTGTGTGTGTGTAAGTGGGCGTGGAGGGGCGGTGTGTGTGCTTGTGTGGGTGGATGGAGAGGGTGGGTGTATGTAGGCGGGTAGAGATAAATGATAAAAATGTGGGTGTGTGGGTGGCCGAAGGCAAACCGGAATAGTGAGTGGGTGGGTGGGTAGGTAAGTGGGTGGGTGGGTAGGTAGGTGGGTGGGTGGGTAGGTGGGTGGGTTAGGAAACTGGTGGGTTAAATGAATTTCTAATGGGTGGCGGGTAACCTTTTCTTACACATCTCCCACATTCTCCCTCACCCCTCCCTCACTTCCCTACCCATTTCACCCCACACCACCCCCTCCTCCCCCCAAAACACACGCCCAATAAACCTTCAATAAGATTCGTGAACAAACGCATCTTAGTGGGTCTTCTGCGCCCGCCCGCGAAAAGAGTCAGCCATCAATTGACAATTTCAGCGTGGGGGAGGAACCAGCTTGTTTACATAATGTGCTCTGTCCCTCCCCCTCCCTCACCACCCTCACTCTCCCCCTTCCCTACCTCCCCCAGGCTGGTATACAATGATACGATTGGAGTTGTGGTGGTTAAGGAGCTGGTGGGGAGTAGTGAGGGGTATTGAGGAAGGAGCAGTGAGGGGGAGGGAGTGGTGGGGGGAGGGTAGTGGGGAGGAATGAGTGGTGGAGAGGAGGGAACATCACAGCCGGAAAAGATTGTGGTCTAGATTGTTACTCCAGAAAAGGATGGGGAAGGGAGGGGAAAAAGAAGGGAAGGGGAAAAGGTAGGGGAGGAAACAGGAAGAGGGAGTGGAGGAAAGGGGAAAAGAGAGGGAAGAGGAAGAGAGAGGAAAGGGGAAGAGAGAGGTGAGGAGATGAAAGGGTAAAGGGAAGGGGAAGAGGGATGGGGGAAGGAGGAGGAGGAGGAGGAGGGGAATTAGTCCGGGCCCCATCACGGCAACAGAATAATAATAACAATAATACTCCCACATTAACTCTCTATCGTGTGTGACCGAGATACGATGGCGCTTACTAGTGTCACGGAGGAGGAGGTGGAAGAGGAGGAGGAGGGGGAAGTGGAGAAGGAGGTAGAGATGGAGGAAGAGGAAAAGGAGGAGGAGAAGGAGGAAGTAAAATGAGGTGATGAGGGGGAGGAGGTAGAGGTGGAGGAAGAGGAGGTAAAGGAGGAGGAGGAGGTAAAATGGGGGTGGTCAGAAGGTAAAATGAGGAGGTTATGATGAAGAGGAGGAAGAAGAGGTGGAGGAAGAAGAAAAAGAAGTGGAAGAGGAAAATTGCGGTCAAAATCATCGCAGTGGACAGAAATAATTTGCTGTATCGTATCAATTCCTCGAGATATATCACGAGACGTCGAACTAGTGATACCGTACCAGCCAAAGTCTCGCGTCATTTAAATAGCCGCCAATGCCAGGTTTAAATAGCCGCGCTTCGGAGCAACGAGGTTTAAAGCGCAGAATAAGGGAAAGTACCCCGTTTAAATTGCCGTGCTTGAGAAAGACCCGGTTTAAATCACCGCGCTTCGGAACTTCGCGGTTTTAATTGTCGCGCGAGGGAAATAATGAGTATAAATCGTTGTACTAGGGAAATAATGTGTTTTATATCGACGCACAGGGGAAATAATGTGTTTTATATTGACGCACTCGGGAAATAGTGCGTTTTATATCGACGCACTAGAGAAATAATGTGTTTTATATTGACGCAATAGGGAAATAGTGCGTTTTATATCGACGCACTAGAGAAATAATGTGTTTTATATTGACGCACTAGGGAAATAGTGCGTTTTATATCGACGCACTAGAGAAATAGTGCGTTTTATATCGTTATGGTAAAGCTATAACACCGCCACACCACCATAACTACCGCCACAACAACAACACCGTCACAACACAACTATAACACCGTCACAACCCAACTATAACACCATCACAACCCAACTATAACACCGTCACACCACCATAACTACCGCCACAACACTATGGCACAATAACAACACCATCACAACACAACTATAACACCGTCACAACACTACAACCACCGCCACAACACTATAACAATCACCGCCACAACACTATAACAATCACCGCCACAACACTATAACAATCACCGCCACAACACTACGACACAATAACACAATTATAACCACCATCACAACACTACAGCAACATTCATCACAACACCACAACCACCACCGCCACAACACTACAACATCCATCAAAACACAACCACCACCACCACAACAACAACCTCTCGAATCATTACCAGACAGATATATATAAATACCCATTACCTAAACTATTTTCATACAATTATAGTTTAAACCCTACACTTGTCTTTCTTTAATTCCCCCCCCACCCTTCATTACCTCCCTCCCTTCTCTCATGTTCTAAACCCCTTATTCCACCCTACACAAAACTGGAGAGGAGTAGAAATAACAACAATAATAATAACAATGATGATAATAATAATAACAATGATAATAATAACAACCACAACAATAATAACAACGATGATGATGATGATGATAATAATAATAATAATAATAATGATAAAAATAATAATAATAATAATAATAATAATAATAATAATAATAATGCCGTAGAGAAATAGTAATTTAATCAAAATAGACAACAGGTAAAATGTCTAGATATATGTTGTAGCAATACTGAGACTGCGGTACACACGAAGACTGCGGTATACATGGTCGCGATACTAAAAGACTGCGGTATACATAGTCGCGATACTGAGACTGCGGTATACATAAACACTACATGGTCACAATTCACGGGGACTGCGGTATACATAGTCGCTACACAGTGACGCAGGAGATATATACATGGTTGGAATACATGGAGATTGCGGTATACATGGCCGCTGAAGATGCTGTTGTAGTCTTAACATAATCATTACACTTAAATCGGATTGACCAATTTTGTGGCCCGGATTTATCCCCCGCTTTAAAACTCCTATTAAGAGACCACACACACTTAACACCAACTAGTAAATATTAATAGAAACACACAAAATAGCTATTGTAATTACAGATTTAACATAATACCCAAAAATACATATAAAATAGTTATTGTTTTATCAGGCGTTTTTATTTAAGACGATTTTACAATACCACTTATGTCGTGTACTCCTCCACAACCGACCAAGCTACAATAAGGCACCTGTTCACCTAATAACTCACTAAATATTCTCTCCATTGGTATTGTAAATATTGTTTTATATATATTTACACAATAACACAAACAGGATTATTGATATTTAGTCGTTAATTTATGCTCTTGTTTACATAATGAGTCGGATGATGGGGATAATTTTGTGTGTGTGTGTGTGTGTATTTTTCCCCGCCAGGACAACGATATGATTTTTTTCCCCCCCGCACCCGTGGTATAATTCGCACACCACACACCTGCATCATCGTCTGCCAGTGTCTATAATGAATTGATTTTAATTACTGGGTTAAATATATACGGTCAACCCGATTTAATTACCGAAGTGGAGTCATGTTATATTTTTATTTAATCGATAATGGCAACAAATTAATTTAATGTAACATATAATAACACGTGGAAGAGTGTGTGTGTGTGTGTGTGTGTACAAATTGTTAATGTTCACAAAGTATCACCTGAAGATTAACCACCCTAAACGCTACCTAAAAGGGGGGGGGGATTAGGCAAAACTAGATTAGCATTATGGCAATGAATCGTCAGATGAAATAAACTGGGGTGTCTAATCTTGAGGTGATCGTTAACGAGACAGTATAGAGTCAGTTCTTTCCTCCCGCTTACACAAATTTTCCTCCTACAAACAGTCGGTTCCACAAGTTGGCAGGCAGCGCTCACCTCACCCCCTTCATCCCAACACAGCCACCCTGATAAACTTCACCAGAACGGGAGAATATTTGCCCTTCTACAATAATGTGAAACACAGCATTATAGAAAGTCTTCCCTTCTTCATTTTTATTACTCCCTCCAGTTGGGTATCGAACCCCGTTATTGCGTCATCGAAGCTCATATTGCAATCTCGACTACAGGCCGGGGGGGAAGGGGGGGGGAGGGGTGTAGATTTCCGTACCATCCGCCTTGTTTCTTTGTGTTTGGGACAAGATACAAGCGGGGGAGGATCTCGGCTCGCAAATGATAATCTGTGCGTCTTGAACGATACTAAAGTCTTATACTCAATTTATAAAATCGTCCAATGTCGGATGAGCGGTTGAAAAAGACGGGTTTGTACACAACATATTGATGCGGCTGATGTAAATCGATGACATTATTTACTGCAGGCCGCACCTTATGCCGGAAATCTATGCTCGTTTTAACGTTACTCAGGTTGATTTCGTCGCCTCGTCGGTGTATTGGCAATTGACACACTAGAGTGGGCTGTAAGCACCAGCCTGCCGCACTCTCCAATAATCACCCGTGTTTTCCCTCCGCACATCATTCATAAATTAATCTCGCGAGTTTACTTTTATTTGCTGGTAAGAAATGAGACATTCACACCCGCGTCTTTTCAATTATATCAAAATATCGGTATTCAATTATTCCGATAATATATATTTTAGCAAGAGAACCTCAACATCTTATTAACGAAAACGGATAACTCCCGGGTAAATAATATGGCCAAGACACCCAGTATTGACACGCGGGGAGTCCGAGTGTGTGTCTGATGCCTTCAAATGTCAAGTTGTGTGTGTGTGTGTGTGTGTGAACAGCTTACCTTCCTACAGGTCCTCCCTCACTAAACCACCTGCACAGCATGTCTTAATTAAACCTGTGTCTTCTTTAGGAACACTAATTAACGCGTGAAGGTTATATCACAGGCAAACCTTTATACTTTATTTGTTTTTATCCAGGAAGGGACGTGGGGTATAATTTTCTCTCCTGGTTGAAGTCACACAAGATGCACCATCGCCCGCCCAGCCGACCCACGACACCTCCAGCACAACACACATTAAGATAATACTTCCTAAGAGGCTTTACACACGGGTATTTAATCCAGGTTCTACTATACCACCCACCACTAACACCCCGTTTACCACCCACCACTAACACCCCGTTTTCTGTATAGTCTACTATGTGATAATAATACACGGTAATCCCGTAATGGGTATACCACCCCTTACATAATGAATACACAACACCACTACACACACTGGGCTGCGGCTCATCAGCGTAACATGTAACTCTCCAGATTCAAGCTCGGACACAGTACAGGGCCGAGGAAATGCTTCACTACACGTTTAAATAATAAACTTCCAACTCTGAATGTATAATATGAGGCACAAAACTGACTGTCCCAAATGGTAAATAATAAAACCTTGGGAGGAGCGCTGTAGCCACCAGGGACCGGGGTCCTCGGTGTGTCTGGCAGGGTACTGGTGGGATTGCCTACTAGTTTTACACAGTCCCAGGTCGCGTATGGGGGTCAAGAAAACGCTAATCCCAGGTAAGCGGAGACAGGACATTCACCCCAGCGCAGGAGGCTAGCTAGCTGAGGGGCCCGGCGGTGGCCCCTCCAGTGGGTGGTGGCCTCAGCCTTGCATGCTCACCCATCAGCTCAACACACGACACGCTGCCTGCCCTCACTGGGAACTTGTCAGGGACTTACGCCGCTAAAACCAGTGGTTGTCAGCAGGCAGGTGACGTCCACGCTGCTGACAGCCTTCACTCTCACACGTCAAACATCCTCAATAAGCTCAAATATATTTATCCATTACCCTTCGTTCTGCATGGCTAACTCAGTTGTCTGCGCTCTGCAATTATCACACGACACTGGGACCTGAATTAAAGGTTTCTTATATATCAAGTTTTTTCTTGTGATAAGTTCATGATAGTCACATTTTCCTCGATAACAGATAACGGCAGATAAGTAGTTTGTGACGAACTGATCGACCAGCACAATATTTCCTGCTATTATGCAATGCGTAATACAATAGGTAATTTCTGCGATACAGTCCACATTACATCACTTATCTTGGCCGAGTTAACAGTACACCTGAAGACAAGTGCATACACACAGGGAGGCGATAATAGTGTGCCGTAACCCGTGTCGAGCGCTGAAGAAAATGGACCATAAAGTGAACTATAGACGGCCAGCACAGCACAGGTGAGAGGCTCCTCCACTGTCTTCCACAACACCACAAAAGCTATCCTTTAAAAACTTCTTGCAGCGCGACCCTGAAATATAAAACGCCTCGGCAAAATATCTAATAAAAGCACAAGTCAGGCAGTGTTGAAAATCCGACTTACCTGTGAGAAAAAACCGCCTCTAGGGGTAGTGTTGGCAGATCCACTCCTGCCAACACTCTAACAGTAACTTGGGTTTCTCAACTCCCACAAACCACGTAGAGTAATCCTTTGAGATCACGAATTACAGCAATATTTGCACTACCCCTTGACACCTCAGTCCGTGCCTGATTGATCAACACTGATTCTTAACTTGATCACTGGTTTTTCTCGCTACACGAGCGCCCGAGCACCAAAGTCGGAGATAAATCCAGAACAATACTTCCCCGTCTGAACGTTGAACGTGAACTAAACTGATCGTCTCTCGTAGTTTGTGTCTACTACTCGATCCGCACTGCCAGATACCCTTTTATGCTGCGTATTTATTCCCCACACACTAGTCACAGATTACTCCTTCTGGACACATTTCACAACACAGATTAATATATCCTCGTGTAATTTCAGTACATAACACGTATCAACTCTAAATCGGCTAAATAATATTGTGAATAAGTTCCACATCCGCCAACTCTCTTCCTCATAGGTGGGGGTGGGGGAGGAAGGGGGAGACGAGGGGGCTAACACGGGGTGACCATCGCACTCAATTTCTCATAACATGATCTTTGTTAACGACGACACAGGGCAGCTATTGTGTAAGCTATGATTCAATTCTAGAAACAGATCAAGAGTTAATCAAGTTAACGTACCTGGCCTTGACATTTGAGCAAAGGTAACACAGTTGGAGAGGGGGGCTGGGTCCGTTAATATCTAGACGGAGAGGCTGGTTGTGATTTATCAAACATTATCCCACTAAATCGACAATTATCAACACAACACGTTTTTACCCCATCCATACCCACAATAACACGATATTTTACCCACTAACACCGAGTAAATAGACCAACACGATGTCCTAAACTGAGAATAAATATATAAGCGTGAATGTGGCGAGAGATGGCAGTCCCTCAGTGTTCCAGGGGAGGCCCAGACTACCTGAGCAGCAGACCGCCCGCCTCTCCTCCGACACACACACACACACACACAACACATGCTACCTCACTAACCCCATCCTCCTCGTCTCTACCACTCACTCATACTTCCTCCCTACACTCCTCACGTGGTCCCTCAGCTCCGTAAACACAGAGAGGCTAAGGCAGGTTATGAGGGGAGGTAAGAGTGTCTGAGCGAGAGAGGTGGTGTGTGGGTGTGAGGTGGGGCAGGTGAGATGAGAAGCCTGGACCATCTTCCGCCCAGTCTCAGGTTGTATCCAGGTCTTCTCCCTCCCCTGCCCAGGTTATTGTGACCTCCCTCCCTCCATCCCTCCCTCACTCCTACCCTCCATCCCTCCTACCCTCCATCCCTCCTCCTCCTCCTCCACCACCACCTTTCTTGATATCATTATTATTATTATTATATTTATTTTTTTTACTGACAACAAAGAACAATGCATGAGAATAACTGTAGGACTTGGTGATGAGGAGGACTTTACACACACACACACACACACACACACACACACACACACACACACACATACACACACACAAATATAATTACGGATCACCAGAATAATTGCTTACCTTGCTTATTGCACTTCATTAAACACCCTAACGATACCTTGTGGAGTTTGGGTAAGGTAAGGTAAGGTAAGGTAAGGTAAGGTAAGGTAAGGTTAGGTAAGGTAAGGTAAGGTAAGGTTAGGTAAGGTTAGGTTAGGTAAGGTTAGGTTAGGTAAGGTAAGGTTAGGTAAGGTAAGGTAAGGTAAGGTAAGGTAAGGTAAGGTTAGGTAAGGTTAGGTTAGGTAAGGTTAGGTTAGGTTAGGTAAGGTTAGGTTAGGTAAGGTTGGGTGGGTAAGGTAAGGTAAGGTAAGGTAAGGTAAGGTAAGGTAAGGTAAGGTAAGGTTAGGTAAGGTTAGGTTAGGTAAGGTTAGGTAAGGTTAGGTTAGGTAAGGTGATATTAGTTAAGTTAGAGTAGGTTAGGGTGAATTCAGCTTAGATTAGGGTAGGTCAGGCGTGAAGTAAGCTTAGATTAGGGTAGGTCAGGCTGAAGTAAGCTTAGATTAGGGTAGGTCAGGCTGAAGTAAGCTTAGATTAGGGTAGGCCAGGCTGAATTAAGCTTAGATTAGGGTAGATCAGGCTGAATAAAGCTTAGATTAGGGTAGGTCAGGCGTGAATTCAGCTTAGATTAGGGTAGGCCAGGCTGAAGTAAGCTTAGATTAGGGGAGGTCAGGCTGAAGTAAGCTTAGATTAGGGTAGGTCAGGCTGAAGTAAGCTTAGATTAGGGTTGGTCAGGCGTGAATTCAGCTTAGATTGGGGTAGGTTAGGCTGAATTAAGCTTAGATTAGGGTAAGCTTGGGGTCACATCAAAGCTAGGACAACTGCTCTTTGTATCAGAGGACAACTGAGCCTGTATTAAAACTCGGAAAACATGACGAACTGACAGACTGACTGACAATATACCAACCTGACAACAATCTGAGCTAAAAACAAACTGCTGCTGACAACAACCCCGAAAACAATCTGAGCTGACAATCTGATCTAACAACAAATTGAGCTGACAATAAACTGAACTGACACCAACCTAATCTGACAACAACCTAATTTGACAACAACCTAAGCTGACACCAACCTAACCCGACAACAACCTTATCTGACAACAACCTAATTTGACAACAACCTAAGCTGACACCAACCTAACCCGACAACAACCTTATCTGACAACAACCTAATCTGACAACAACCTAAGCTGACACCAACCTAACCCGACAACAACCTTATCTGACAACAACCTAATCTGACAACAACCTAAGCTGACACCAACCTAACCCGACAACAACCTTATCTGACAACAACCTAATCTGACAACAACCTTATCTGACAACAACCTAAGCTGACAATAACCTAAGCTGACAACAAACTCATGTCACAACAAACTGGTCGAAGTATACAGCAGACTTGAACTGACAAAAGGATAAGCTTAATATAGTATAAAGTCCGACTTACGCTGACAACAAGACAGTTAAACACTATGTCAGATTCTATCCTCCGGGCCTC
>NW_024731696.1:282500-292500 GCF_018991925.1 Homarus americanus | reverse complement strand
AACACATACGTCACTGACCCTTATTATGCAACGACGACCGTTTGGTGCTGCCGCCTGGTGTCTAGCGAGTCAAATCACCACGCAGAAACACGTTGTCACCCACCGCTAGAGTCACTATACCACCACGGGAAACAGAGCTTCTATCACCACAGAGACGTATCCGGGAGTGTTGCTTTGTTATTCGTTTTCTGAAGGAGAGGAAAGAGAAAATGTAGTTTGTAATTAAATGATTTTGTTGCCAGTTTTATTAGTTTTTTTTTTTTGTATCCTTTCGCCGTGACACACAGAGCCACACACACACAGAGCTACAGACACAGAGCTATAGACACAGAGCCATAGAGCTACAGACACAGAGCCACACACACACAGAGCCACACACACAGAGCTACAGACACAGAGCTACAGACACAGAGCCATAGAGAAACAGAGCTACAGACACAGAGCACACACACACAGAGCTACAGACACAGAGCCACACACACACAGAGCTACAGACACAGAGCCACACACACAGAGCTACAGACACAGAGCCACACACACACAGAGCTACAGACACAGAGCCACACACACAGAGCTACAGACACAGAGCCACACACACACAGAGCTACAGACACAGAGCCACAGAGAAACAGAGCTACAGACACAGAGCCACAGACACACAGAGCCAGAGCTACAGACACACAGAGCCAAAGACACACAGAGTCACAGAGCCACAGACACAAACAAAGCTACAGACACACACAGGCCACACACAGAGCCACACACTCAGCCGCAGCCACACCTTTGCCAACAGGTCTGTGTTAAATGATACTGCGTTACTGAGCCATCTTTGTGTTGTAGTGTTGAAAATGTTTGCAATAAAAGATATTACCATCATCGTGTGTGTGTGTGTGTGTGTGTGTGTGTGTGTCAGGGGAAACATCATTATAAGGCGGGTATTGTTATCACCATCAACAATAACACTATACTTAAATTGACGTTAACTATACCATGCATTACTTAACACACACACATGCCTGGGACAGCACACACACACACACACACACACACACACACACACACACACACGCACACACACACACACACACACACACACACACACACACACACACACACACACACACACACACACACACACACACACACACACACACACACACACACACACACAGGTAGGAACGGTGGGTGTGGCACCTCATAGGCCAGAAGGAAACCCTCGAGGTATAGGTTTTATGGGCTGTGGTCTTAACTGCGTGAGTTAGCTCTATGGATGATTTAACCTGGCATAAGAACAAGCTGACTCACTCACTCACTCACCGACTCACTCACTCACTCACTCACTCACTAACTCACTCACTCACTCACTCACTAACTCACTCACTCACCGACTCACTCGCTCACTCACTCACTCACTCACTCAATCAATCATTCACTCACTCACTCAATAATTCACTCACTCACTCACTAACTCAATCACTTACTGACTCACTCAATCATTCACTCACTAACTAATTCACTAACTCATGTGAAGATTAGGCACCCAGTTTCATTTCTCGAGATTAAACAACCTAACCTACCCTAACCTAACCATACCTAACCAAACCTAACCAAACCAAACGTAATCTATACACAACATAAAACGGACTTAACACATTTACCGCATGACCCAGCAGGTATAGAGAAACGTCATCATCTTCACTACCATCAAGTGTAACAGAGAATGACTTTTGCTTATATGTTACGTCATGCGGCCTTACTCAACGTCAGAACTTTTATGGGAGCCGGTTAGGTTAGGTTAGGGTATGGTAGGTTAGGTTAGGTTAGGTTAGGGTATGGTAGTGTAGGTTAGGTTAGGGTATGGTAGTGTAGGTTAGGTTAAGTTAGGGTGGTTAAACTTCAGGTGAAATAAACTGGGGTGTCTAATCATCAAGAGAAATAAACTGGGGGTGTCTAATCTTCAGGTGAAATAAACTGGGGTGTTTAATCTTCAGGTGAAATAAACTGTGGGTGTCTAATCTTCAGGTGAAATAAACTGGGGTGTCTAATCTTCAGGTGAAATAAACTGGGGGTGTCTAATCTTCAGGTGAAATAAACTGGGGTGTATAAGTAATCTTTTAGGAGAAATAAACTGGGGTGTCTAATCTTCAGGTGAAATAAAACTGGGGTGTCTAATCTTTTAGGAGAAATAAACAAGTGTCTAATCTTCAGGTGAAATAACCAAGTGTCTAATCTTCAGAGAAATAAACTGGGGTGTCTAATCTTTCAGGTGAAATAAACTGGGGTGTCTAATCTTTCAGAGAAATAAAACTGTGGGTGTCTAATCTTCAGGAGAAATAAACTGGGGTGTCTAATCTTCAGGTGAAATAAAACTGTGGGGTGTCTAATCTTTCAGGAGAACTGGGGTGTCTAATCTTCAGGAGAAATAAACTGGGGGTGTCTAATCTTCAGGTGAAATAAAACTGGGGTGTTTAATCTTCAGGTGAAATAAACTGGGTGTCTAATCTTCCGTAGGAGAAATAAACTGGGGTGTCTAATCTTCAGGCAAGAAATAAACTGGGGTGTATAATCTTTAGGAGAAATAAACTGGGGTGTCTAATCTTCAGGTGAAATAAACTGGGTGTCTAATCTTTAGAGAAATAAACTGGGGTGTCTAATCTTCAGGTGAAATAAACTGGGGTGTCTAATCTTCAGGGAGAAATAAACTAAAAGCTCTAATCTCTGTGTGTAGAAATAAAACTGGGGTGTCTAATCTTCTGCGTGGAAATAAACTGTGGGTGTCTAATCTTCAGGAGAAATAAACTGGGGTGTCTAATCTTCAGGAGAAATAAACTGGGGTGTATAATCTTCAGGTGAAATAAACTGTGGGTGTCTAATCTTCAGGAGAAATAAACTGGGGTGTCTAATCTTCAGGTGAAATAAACTGGGGTGTTTAATCTTCAGGTGAAATAAACTGGAGTGTCTAATCTCAGGTGTTCCGAAAATTTTAACATTACAGAATCCATCTTTGTGTCATCTCTCAGGGTCCAAAATAACACCACGAATCTTTGAGAATGGCAGCCTATGTTCCCACGAGTGACTGGCCGTACCAAGATACCAGATAGATAACAGCGTGTAATCTTGTGTGATAAGTCTGTGTGGTTGTGGTCCTGTGGATCGCCCGTGATAACGCTAGCTAGAGGTGAGTCATAATCTCCTCTCCCCCTACCCAGCTGTTGGAGATATTGGGGGTGGTGGAGGAATGGGTGGGGGGTAGAGGAGTGGGGGTTGTAATGGTAAGGGGTTGTAGGGGCGTGAGGGGTGGTTGTGGTAATGGTAGGGGATGGTTGTAGTAATGGTAGGGGATGGTTGTAGTAGGGGTGGTTGTGGTAGAGAAGTGGGGGATGGTAGGGGGTGGGGGGTGGTAGGAAAGCTGGAGGAGTGGTGCTGGTAGTAGTGGGGGGGGGATGCTAACTGTAATGGCAATAGTGGTGTTTAGGTTAGGTTAGGTTAGGTTAGGTTAAGTTAGTTAATGTATCTATAATATTAACCTTCATGGCGGTACAATAGAGGTGTAAACAAAGGCTGGTAGCTAAGTTGTTTACGAGTGAGAGACAAGAGTTGTGCCCTAGTAGCGTGGTGGAGTTAATAAGGTTATCTGAACCCCCATTGAACTACGGACTCGAGAGCTATGTTTAATATAGCTGGGAGACCTTTTGAGAGAGAGAGAGAGAGAGAGAGAGAGAGAGACGCTCATGTACATTTCTGTCATCAGCATAAGATCATATGGTGCTGGATGTGAGGAGAAGAGGAAGGTCATTAAAGGAGTCATAAGAAGACGAGAGGAGCAAGTACTGGACCTTGAGGCACTCCAACCTTGATGAGATAATACCCCGAGTGTGAACAATCCACCACCACCAACAACAAGACGCATGGAGCTGATGGAGAGAAATGAAGAGATCTATAAAATTTAAGTTTCCATGAGACCAGGAGCGAGGAGATGACGTTCTTGAGTTCATGAAGGTGTCTAAATAGCTCTTTGTTTACGATAGAACATAAGACCAGAAGACTATTGAGATGTTTGGGTCGATAGAAGGAGATAGAAGATAGATAGAATTTATGAGGGAATTGGTTTAACATTGATTAATATCCAAGATGAGAAAAAAGAAGAAAAACATGAGAATGAATTACAAAATAATATCATAGAGAAACGAGATTAATTTCAGGTAGACGACAGGTTGGTATTGATGTTTTCTCAGATCAATGGCCTGGGGTCAATACCTTACTTCCTCCTGCCAATTCCTCTCAAGGATTTTCCCTCATGTAGGAGCTGAATCACACCCTCTCATCTGTAGATGTTAATTGTCTTATACCTGTCCTACCGTCACACCTGTATACAATTAACCTTTCCTACCATCACACCTGTACACATTAACTATCATTACACCTGTCCTGACATAACATCTATACACATTAACTATCTTACACCTGCCCTACCGTCACACCTGTATACAATTAACCTTTCCTACCATCACACCTGTACACATTAACTATCATTACACCTGTCCTGACATAACATCTATACACATTAACTATCTTACACCTGCCCTACCGTCACACCTGTATACAATTAACCTTTCCTACCATCACACCTGTACACGCCTTAAACACAAGGTCAAGACACCATACTCTAAACTTCAAGTAAGGTCAACCTATCAGTAACTCGACTCGTGTGTTGACAAATATTGACACAGTTATTGTTGTAAAAAATGGTATAAAGGTTAGATTAGGTGATAAGATGGTGCCAAAGGGTGCCAATAGGGGAGTGCCAGAAAGGGGGTGTTAGTAAGGGGTGTGGTAATAGGGGGTAGTAATAGGAGTTGGTAAAGGGGGGGTGCTAGTAGGAGGCGCGAATAAATGGGTGCCAATATTGGGGGTGCCAGTAGAGAGTGCCAGAAGGTGCCAGCGTCACTCTACACTTGGCATCATACCCTCAAGGTGAGATACAAACAAAAAATCCACTCCGATAAACTCAATCGTATCCGGTGGCCGGGTAAGAAAATCTACTGGTTAGTATTAGTAAATGTGTTCAGATTTATCGAATGGACAGATTTATGAAGTCAGATTTATTGAGTATAAGCTGTGAGTCAGGTATGGGGGAAGGGATGTGTCAAGTATGGGGAAGCAGTGAGTCAGGTATGGGTTAAGATCAGATGTGGGGAAGGGTTGAGTTAGTTATGATGAATGAATGAGTCAGGTATGGGGAAGGAATGAGTCAGGTATGATGAAGGAATGAGTCAGGTATGGGGAAGGAATGAGTCAGGTATGGGGAAGGAATGAATCAGGTATGGGGAAGGAATGAGTCAGGTATGGGGAAGGCTTGAGTCATGCCGCCTGCTGACTCACCCTTTCACTAGAGGTCGAGACGGGTGACAGTGTCGTAGACAGACCCGAGGTGACAGTATCATGACGCACCGATTATCGCTCTCATCACCTGAAGATTCACCCCAGCTTGATTTCACCTCAGATTTACCACATAAGCTTGTTTTCACCTCAGATTTACCTCTTAAACTTGACTCACCTGAAGAACCACTCCCAGCTTGTTTCACCGAAGAATAACCACCTTAATGCTACCTGGGAGTTAGGTTAGGTTAGGTTAGGTTAGGTTAGGTTAGGTTAGGTTATCAGGGGAAATAAGAAAGGGTGTCTAATACTCAGGTGATCCCTTAACGTCAACAAGTCATCTGTTTGCTCAGCATCTGATTGTCCTTCTGATAACAGGAGATAAAACTCTACATTGAATCTAATACTTTGACTCATGCACGTTCATGTACGTATGTATGTATGTATGTTATGTATGTATGTATGTATGTATGATGTATGTGTGTATGCGGAAGCTGAAGACTATCCTATAAGACACGTCACGTCCTCAGCATCTCTCTCTTAAGTGTGTGAGTCAAGACACAAAGAGTGACAAGAGGAGTGGTAGTGTGCTTAGTAATGCCAGTCCGTCTTGTTTATTCACTCTGGGGTCGTTTACATGAGCTAATGACCCGAGTGCTGGTTGTTCACTCTTAGGGTCTTAGGTGACTGTATAGGAGGAGGGAGAGGGAGTGAAGGGATGGGTTGGGAGGTGGGGTTGGGAAGGGAGAATGAGGGAATGAGATAGAGGGGTAGAGAAAGGGATTGATAGCAGGGGAAGGGAAGGGAGAAGGGAAGGAATGATAGGTAGGAGAGGAAGGGGGTTGGGAGGAGGGGATAGGAAGGAAGAAAAAGAGAAAGGGAGGGAGGTGGAAGGGAAGGGAGACGGTAGGTTGGTTACGTAAATCCCTCGAAACGGACCTGAAAATTTGTCTGCTTAAATAGTAGATTAGGTTTGGTTTGGTTGGATTTGGTTAGATTAGGTTAGGTTAGGTTAGGTTAGACTGTCGGGTAGTGTGTTGTACGCTTGGTGTGCGGTACTTGATGAGTATGTGTGTGGCAAGTAGTGTGCAATACACGTAGTGTGTGTGTGTGGCGGGGGGCTGGTTACGCGCAGTGAGTGGTACGCGTGGTGTGTGTGTGTGTGTGGTCAGGTCACAACACACCAGAGGCCCACCACCACACGGTGTGATCCGCTTCACCACACAGTGACAAAAAACGACCTGGATATAACACACATACACACACATGGTAGACGCCCACAACCTGGAGGTGACCCCGTTGCCAGTGCGGGCAGCCACCCACCACCCGCCCACCTACACTCTTGCCGCCCACACCACCATGTTGATCCTGCCGCCCACTCTCGCTACCGGCCGCCCACACGACACGCGTCACTCTGCTAGCCGACCGCACTACGCCCATCCTTACCGCCGCTCACTGTCGCTGCTGTTGCGGTCATCCTCAGTAAGACAACCATCATTGTTTACACGAAAGCATTAACCTAACCTAACCTAACCTAACCTAACCTAACCTAACCTAACCTAACCTAACCTAAACAGACGTATGCCAAGTGGCTGACAAAATTCCCCAGAAAGCACTTGAGTTAGAGAACGGAAATGAGTAACAGACAAACGCACGCTCTAAGTGATAAGATAATACCCCAACTTTTTTGTCTGTGGGGAATAATAAGATCAACAAATTGCCACCAGGTTATATTTCTTCCTTGTCAGATTAAGTTAAGTTAGGTTAGGTTAGGTTAGGTTAGGTTACAGTTTGGGTTGAGTCAGATTGGGTTAGGTCATATTGCATGCGATTACGGTAGGTTAGGTTGAGTTAGGTTAGGGTTAGGTGACGTTAGGGTGTGTTGCTTGGTTAGGTTAGGTTGAGTTAGGTTTGGTTGAGTTAGGTTACGTAAATGGTGGTTTGGCTTAGTTAGGTTAGGTAAGGATAAGAAAGATTATATCCTACAACTGTTGCTCTGATAACTTCACCAAAGCAGCATCAGGTACACACGCACCTGGCCCACCTGTGTAAATCTCATCACCATTTAGGTTACCTGTAAAACTCCTCCACGATGGACGGTAACACAACACAACAATATATTCTAACTCAAACTGTGCATTTAACCCCAGTGGTGGTGAGTTGCAATACACGTACCACCACAGCTTGTTTGGTGGTGGTGGAGGGAGCAGGGAATGAGGGAGGGAGGCAGGGGGATAAAGGAGTGAGGGAGGGGTAAGGTACAGCAGTGAGCAACAGCAGCATGGTCCTGTTGGTGACGTCCACACAATACCCTCCTGCGCTCTTAATGTTCCTATTACACAGTCATTCCTAATCAGGGAGAATCTGCGCAGGGTTGTGATGCGGGTTGGTGTGCGTGAGGAGTTTACAGCGCCAGTAATTAGCTGGAGAAGAGTCGGTCGCGAGCCCTCAGCCGGCAGACAGGTTGGCGCCATCACCACCGCTCATGCCATCACCCGGGCTCTATTTTTCTGTTATTTTGCCTGTTACTATGGGCGTATTTCTCCACACCGATGATCTCTAATAATAATACTTTAATAACTCTTTAAAATAAAGGAAGGCAGTTATTAATAGGTATATATAAGAGCGATATTACACGATTAATATATGAATTTAAATATTCATATCGTAGCCGACGTGACAACGTTACTGTCTGTGTGAAGATAGACTGTACCAACGGTCCACTTTTGTATATTGGAAAACTTGCAGACGATACAACCAAGAAACACCTCCAGGGCGAGTAGAGGCGGGACCTGGAGGAGTGACGAAGACGTGGTAACAGTAAAGGGCAAGTTGGAGGTCCTGCAGCGCTGACCGCCGACGATTCTAACAGCATCTGGCAGCCGTCGCGCCCACGGGGTCCGGCGGCCGGGGCGTATGGGGCACAGCTCGCCTCAACCTCCTCCATTATGTCCGTCTTTATCTTGATACGGATCCCGAGAGCGGCGCTGCAGCAGGAGGGGTTGCAGGGTTGACATCTCGGGGCGACAGAGTTCACTCCCTCCCACAGATGGTACAGAACCGCTGGGGGGGAGGGGGTGACACTCTGGTCATACTACCATAAAAAGGGCGCCGAGGCACTGTAGGTGGGCGAGAGTTCGCCCAGTGTAGCTTCCATAAGAGAGGTGGGGGGAAGGGGACGACAGGCGCTGTTTATTGCTCGTGGTGGTGACGTTTTGGGTGTGAGCATAAGAGAGAGAGAGAGAGAGAGAGAGAGAGAGAGAGAGACCCCTGCCTCCGTGTACTTAACCACCAACACTTAGGTTCACATAATATAAACAAATAAGCACTTGAGGTGTGAGTGTGGCGTCCTACAAGGTCAAGTTTTGGGGCCACCACCACTACCTCCTCAACCGACTGGCAGCGGAGCGGACCACCTGAAGATTAACCCCCACAGCTTATTTCACCTGATGATTAAACACCTTAACAGAAACTGGAGGGGGTTAGGTTCAGTTAATATTATGGTAGTTAATCTTAAGGTAAAATATACTTAGGAATGGCTAAACTACAGGTGATCCGGCAGTTTCCAGTTATATCTACCACGCTTGCAATAGAGTTAAGTAACTTCTATGCTGTTTTTACCGACAGTCAGTTCTATGAATACAAATCCTGAGTCAACGAGGAACTTTTGGAGTGGCGGGCTGGCGCGGGGACTGACGTAGCTCCTACAGACCAGTTCTGGGCCACTCTTGTTCTCTCCCTCACCAGCAACAGGTTGTAACATCACCAACTGGGCCTGTGAGCTGCAACTTTCATCTGTCGTATTAAACCCCCGTGAGTTTAGCTGCGTTGAAGTCAGTCTAATGTTGACTTCTCCTGACCTCACTGATGGATAGTCTTCATACGTAAGGATGTTTTATTTCAAGAACCATTTAATTCCTTGTTTTTCAATATTTTTTTCTTATTAAAGCCAAATATAATGAAAGGATTGAATTACTTACGTCACTGACCGGTGCCTCATAATCACGTTCAATTTTCTTGTGTAAGACTCCGGCTCCGAATTCTTAGAGACACACGCATGGAATTTTCCTCGTACCTGGTGATGTAAACATTCCTCCAATTCCTAAAATAACAACGAAAAAAAAATACACGGACTCTACCCACAAATGCAGAGAACCTTTGTGACTCCCGACCCAGGACTGTACCCACTACCCACTCTACCATAGGTCACCCATGTTCACCCTCTCACGCACACCTTGTGAATGTAATTTTTACCTTTGTGTGTATGTGGGGTTGTAGCTCAGGTGGGATGTATACAGTGAGGAGAACTTGTTGACTTTGATAATAATAATAAATATAACAATAACAACAATAATGACAATAATAATAATAATAACAATAATAACAATAATTACCATAATAACAAAATAACAAAACTTTCAGGAATCTCAACAACCACCACCACCACCACCTGAGCCTCACACCTGCCCACAAACACAGGTAAATGAAGCATCCACAACCTCCTAGTGAGTAAACCTGTAAAACACATCTACCAAACAACATAAAATAAACTAGAAGGAAGTAGGAAGCTAATAGTTCTTTATATATATATTTGTAGTTTATTCTGAAGCTCTTTCCTCAT
>NW_024731696.1:177500-277500 GCF_018991925.1 Homarus americanus | reverse complement strand
ATAAACATGGGGAAGGGGAGGAGGAGAGATGGGGGGTGTTAGGTTACGCTGGAGAGTTAAATAGGCAGAGTTGACTGTATGTAGTAAAGGGGGGAAGGGGGTGATTAAGAGTACTTTGGGGAGGAGAGAAAGTAATCGTGATAATGGGTATGGTAGTGATGATGATAGATGTGTGTGTGTGTGTGTGTGTGTGTGTGGGTGTGTGTGTGTGTGTGTGTGTGTGTGGGTGTGTGTGTGTGTGTGTGTGTGTGTATTCTGGGAGGGTTAGCTGAGTTAATAATGAAGACGTGTGATGATGATGATGATGATGATGACACTTAACAACAATGATGATAATGACGATGACAATGATGACAATGACGATGACAATGATGACACGCTAATAATTAATTCCCCATATATTTTTTCCCCACAACTCATAACCCATTTCCACGCATCTCTTTTGTTTAGTTGTAATAAAACAACACACAAACACACATACATATTTATATGTTTCTGGTAAATGATATACGGTGATATTTATACTCATTTATGAATAGAAATTAATATTGGAATAAAAAAATAAATAAAAAAAATATGTTTCTATATATGTCAGTGTGTCGGTTAGTTGTGTTGAGGCGTAAAGTTGTTTGTTTTATTGTCTGCCTGTCTGTCTGTCTGTCTGTCTGTCTGTCTGTCTGTCTGTCTGTCTGTCTGTCTGTCTGTCTGTCTGTTCTTTCTTTTCTCTTTTTATTTGATTTTTATTCTTTATTCTATCTTCTCTTATTTCCACTTTTCCATTTTCCTTCTCTAAATATTATACTCCTTCCTTCTTTCCTTTTCTCTTCCTCTTCCTCCATCACTCTTCCTTCACTCCTTCTCCCTCTACGACCTCCCCCTCCCTTCCCTTACTCCCCATCCATCTTCCCTTTCTCCTCTCCTTACTATCCTCCCCAACTCCTTCCCCCTACTGTCTCCCCAACACAGTACCTGGGGAAACACGCTGACGGAGGAGGACCTAATTAGTCATTTCCTCCTGACGGTGATCACTTTACCTGGTTCTTATATTTTCCTCAAGTTTCCCCATCATGACTCATGCTGACTCACCGACGATGGTTGAGGTGTCACGGACGATAAGTACAGTGTCACGGACGGTCTTGTGAGTAATGGACTTGATTAGTCACGGACGGTCTTGTGAGTAACGGACTTGAGTAATGTCACGGACGGTCTTGTGCGTAACGGACTTGAGTAGTGTCACGGACGGTCTTGTGAGTAACGGACTTGAGTAATGTCACGGACGGTCTTGTGAGTAACGGACTTGAGTAGTTACGGACGGTCTTAGAGTAACGGACTTGAGTAATGTCACGGACGGTCTGTGAGTAATGGACTTGATTAGTCACGGACGGTCTTGTGAGTAACGGACTTGAGTAATGTCACGGACGGTCTTGTGAGTAACGGACTGGAGTAGTCACGGACGGTCTTGTGAGTAACGGACTTGAGTAATGTCACGGACGGTCTTGTGAGTAACGGACTTGAGTAGTTACGCATCTTGTGAGTAACGGACTGAGTAATGTCAGGACGGTCTTGTGAGTAGGACTTGATTAGTCACGGACGGTTTTTGAGTAACGGACTATAATGTCACGGACGGTCTTGTGAGTAACGGACTTGAGTAGTGTCACGGACGGTCTTGTGAGAACGGACTTGAGTAATGTCACGGACTGTCTTGTGCGTAACGGACATAAATAGTGTCACGGAAGGTCAAAGAGAGAGGGGAGAGGGGGGGGAGAGAGAGAGAGAGAGAGAGAGAGAGAGAGATCACCAATCACGGAAAAAATAAAAATCTCAATCACGTTCGAGATAATTGAGTCACACGAATTGGGTGAGTGAGTGAGTGAGTGAGTGAGTGAGTGAGTGGAGTGAGGAAACCAGGGTAAGTAATATGGCTATTTATCGACTCTTAGTTCGTGGAAAAATATTACTCACTGGGGACGGTTAGTGGTCTTCTGGGGGGAGGGAAGGTGTTGAGGGGGAAAGGGGGGGAGAGAGGTGAGAAGGGGTGAGGGGGGAGAGAGAAGATGAGTGGTGGTAAGGGGGGTGAGGAAGGAAAAAAGGAGAGGTAAGGTGGGGGGTGAGGGGTGGGAGGGGGAGAGGTGATGTGGTGGTGGGCAGAGAGGGAGAGATGGGGTGAGGAGGAGAGGGAAGAGGGGGAAAGGGGGAAAGGAGGGAAAGGGGAGAGGGGCAGAGGGGGGTGTGAAGGGGTTGTAGGGAGATAAGGAAGAAGTATGGGAAGGGAGAGAGTGGAAGGGCAAAGAGGAGTGAAGGGGGAGAGGAGGTGGAGGAAGAAGGAAAGAGGGGAGGTGAGATGAGAAAAGGAATAAAAAAGGGGGGGAAGGAGGAGGAGGAGGAGAGAGAGAGAGAGAGAGAGAGAGAGAGAGAGAGAGAGAGGGGGGGAGGAGGGGGGGGGGGGGGGGGGGGGTTGTCTGTGTATGTATGTATTCGTATATGTGTGTGTGTGTGTGTGTGTGTGTGTGTGTGTGTGTGTGTGTGTGTGTGTGTGTGTGTAAGGCCTGAAAGAAGGGTTTTTCCAGGTGACTGTCTTTTGATTGCAGGGAAGAAACTTTCCGAACACGTCCACGACAGACAGATAGACAGACAGACAGATAGACAAACAGACAGACAGACAGACACAAAATGATATTCTATATGCATCAACCATCAGAAGAAAAAATATAATATCCCTCAAACAGCTGGCAAAACATCCACCCGTCAAGTCAGGAAAACTAGATGAAAAACTCAACACACACACACACACACACAGAAGGCCATCTAAAACAATCCCATATTCTAAAAGTTGAACCTTTTAAATCTGGGTATTCATTTCGACCACCTGTACATATATTTTTTTTTCTGAGACGTTATTTTTTTTTTTCACAGATGTAATAATAATAATAATAATAATAATAATAATAATAATAATAATAATAATAATAATAATAATAATAATAATAATAATAATAATAATAATAAAATAATAATAATAATAATAATAATAATAATAATAATAATAATAATAATAATAATAATAATAATAATAATAATAATAATAATAATAATAATAATAATAATAATAATAATAATAATAATAATAACCTAATAAACAACAACAACCAAACAACAACAATAATAACAATAATAATACAAAGACATTAATTGTATTATTTACGGTAATTATTCACGAATCATATTATATAACGAACCTGGATCAAGAGCAGTAATTAACGCGCGAAATATTACAGGTGTGTGTGTGTGTGTGTGTGTGTGTGTGTGTGTGTGTGTGTGTGTGTGTGTGTGTGTGTGTGTGTGTGTGTGTGTGTGTTATTGTAATCAACCTGGATTATATATTTATGTGTACATTAAACACCGGTTGAATTATTACACTGAATTAACAATAATAACGTTAGTATTATTATGTGTTTGGTGGGGGTGAGGGTGGGGTGAGGGTGAGAGGGTGGGGATAAGGGTGGGGTGGGGAGGGATGGGGTGAGGAGGAGGGAGAGTGGAAGGGATGAGGGGGGATTAGCCTGACTTTTGTATGACTGTGTTTATTAGATGAGGGAGTTTGTGGGAGTGAGGGGGTGTACGTCTGTCTGTCTGTCTGTCTGTCTGTCTGTCTGCTGTGTCTGCCTGTCTATCTGTCTGTCTGTCTACCGTTGTTATGCTTCTTTTCTCTACCACATCTATTTCCTGTCTACTATGCTCCCTTAAGCGGTGGGGGAGGGGGGGGAAGGTGATGGAGGGTGATGGAGGGGTAGGGGTGAGGGGAGGGCTGATCTCAGGACCCCCCCCCACCACCCTCCCTTCAGACACGCCCTCCTAACCACAAAAACACAGGACCTTGGTAACGTCTCGTGGCGGTGTAACGGGTGTCTTGTCCTCTGTCTCTCTCTGTCTGTCTTTGTCTCTTTCATCTCTATCTCTGTTTCTCCGTTTGTTTCTTTCCATTTATAAACCTCTCTCTCTCTTTGTCTCTTTGCTCTTTCTCTCAATGTCTTGGGTAGTACGAAAGAGAGAAGAGAGAAATAAAAGGAAATGAGAAGAGAAAGGAGGCAGTAGAAAAGAAGGAGGAATATTAGATAAAGAAGGGAGAGAAGGAAGAAGAGAGGAAGGAAAATATGAGAGAATGAGAGAATGAGAGAGAGAGAGAGAGAGAGAGAGAAGAGGAGAGAGAGAGAGATAATTGACAAGTTTATAAATGACACATTGTAGGACAGCAGAACAGGTGTTGTGGCTCATTAGTGTGTTAACTGTCCTCCCTCCCCCTCACGTCACCTTCCTCCCTCTCCTCCTCTTTCCTCCTTCCTACCTACCTCCTGCCTATTATTCTTCCCTCCCATCTCTCTTCACCCTCCATCCCCGCCTCTCTCCACTTATCCTCCTTTCTCCCTCCCCAGCCACTTGCCTCATATCTTATCACCCTCACCCGTTCACCCATTCATTCGCCCATGTCCATCCAACTACCTTCATCCACACCCACTCATCCACATCCACCCATCCACTCCTACCCATCCATCACCTTTACTCAAACACCCGCACATAACTGCCATTTATCTCCCTTCTGAGACCTCACTTTCCCACCGCCCATACATACTGAGGCGCCGCCCATACCAACACACACACCACCCATACCCACACAGACGCCGCTCATACTCTACTAGACGCCGCCCATACCCACAGACGCCGCCCATACCAACACACACGCCGCCCATATTCTACAGACGCCGCCCATACCCACCACGCCGCCCATACCCACCAGACGCCGCCCATACCCACACAGACGCCGCCCATACCCACACAGACGCCGCTCATACTCTACTCAGACGCCGCCCATACCCACACAGACGCCGCTCATACTCTACTAGACGCCGCCCATACCCACCCAGACGCCGCCCATACCCACCCATCTGACCTAATCCCACCCATCCACTGCTCACCCATGCCCACTCAACCACCCTGCACACCACCTAACCACCCCTGCATGCCCAACCAACCACCCGGCACACCCATGACCGCCCAAGGGGAGCTGGGGCGCCGGGGCAGTTCCCAGGCCCACGGTAGCAGGTAAAGGGTCGGGGTCAACTTTTACACGAGAGAGATAATTCCAGGACCACGACCCCTGGAATGGGCAGGTGGGGGTAGGGTATTTGGGGGGGTGTGTTTGGAGGGTATGTGGGGGGAGGGAGAGTATGTGGGGGAAAGGTGTGGGGGAGGGAGGGTATGTGGGGGAGGGTGTGTGGGGGTGTAAGTGTGAGTTGGGTGTAGGGGAGTGTGTGTGTGTGTGTGTGTGTGTGTGTGTGTGTGTGTGTGTGTGTGTGTGTGTGTGTGTGTGTGTGTGTGTGGAAATAAAGGTGTGTGAGATATAAACAAACAGACAGGCAAGATTAACAGACAGACAGACAGATAGATTAGCAGACAGACACAGACTCCGAGACAGAATGAGACAGAAAGAGACAGAAGAGAGAGGATAGACACAAGACAGTTATAATAGACAGAAGAGATAGAAGGAGAGAGACAGAGAAGGAAGAATAACGGGAGAGAGAGATAACCAAATAAAGACAGATTAAGGAAGACAAAACAGGAAAGACAGACAGCAAACAGACAGACATAAGACAAGACAGAATGTACACCTGTCACCTGAAGGTTATTAATGAATCACCTCGTTAGTCAATCTTGTTACACCTTCAGGAAGTAGCAGAAAAAAATTAATGCTTGGAAATTTCTGCATTCTTGATCATGATAACCTGGTGCTGTTATTGTTATTATTATTGTTATTATTATTATTATTATTATTATTATTATTATTATTATTATTATTATTATTATTGTTGTTGTTGTTGTTGTTGTTGTTGTTGTTGTTAATATTGTTGTTGTCATTATTATTACTATTATTACTGCAATGCATAAGAGAAAAAGTAGGTCTAATACATTAAGGAGAAAAGGAAGGAAGTAACGAAAGAAAAAACAAACTAAAAACAGAGTAGAAAATGAAAGAAGTGGTGATGAAGATAAAGATACAACGAAAGAGAATGAAAATAAACTGAGACTAACTGACACAGTCTCCTTACATCACCACTGGTAAATGCTTTCTCAAATATGTAATACGTACAAGTTAATGGCGTGACCTCATATTTCAGAGTTATTATCAAGTACCATAATATCATCCATGGTAGTGGGAGTCCCATCATGGTAGTGTAATGGTAGGATACGGGTACTTTACTATATGGGGGGTGAAGGGTAGGAAAGAAAGGGAAGGGGTTAGGGGTAGAATGAGGATATGTGGAATATGTAGATGAAGGAAGGGAAAATGTGTGGAGGGATGGGGAGATGGAAGGGGAGAGAAAGGAGGTGGGGGAGGTGAGAATGGGAGGAAGGATGGGAAGGAAGAAAAGGAGGAGGGAGGGTGTGGTGAGGGGGTGAATGGGATGGGAGAAAGAGATGGGAGGAGGGGGGAGTGAAACAGTGGGGGATGTGGGGGTGAAGGTGAGGGGAATGGGGGTGAGGTGGGGGAGTAAGGGGAGTAAGGAGGTGGGGTAAATGGGGTGAAGGTAGGTGGGGAGGAAGGAAGCATAAATGGTGGGAGGAAAGTACATGGGGTTGATAGAGGGGGATAAATGTGGGGAGAGGGAGGGGTGGCAGAAGGAGGCTGAGGTGAGGGGCAGGAGAGGTGAGGAGGAGGGGTGACCAGTCAACGATACACACTCCTGATGACCTTGAGAGTTTTATATATATATATTTTTCTTACCCCACACACACACACACACACACACACACACACACACACACACACACACACACACACACACACACACACACACACACAGCTTCATGTTTCTTATCTGATGTCAACATAACTCTTATTAATAGGTATGTTTATACGATAGGTAACCTTGACTCTTACTAAAGTGCTTGTGTAATAATAATAATAATAATAATAATAATAATAATAATAATAATAATAATAACAGCAACAAAAACAACAACAACAACAACAAAAACAACAACAACAATACTACTACTACTACTACTACTACTACTACTACTACTACTACTACTAATAATAATAATAATAATAACACCATCAGTCCCCAGAATACAGTGTAAATATCACGATGACAGTACTTTTAACTGTATGAGTCAATTACCACATCTGACCATAAATACACCTTTACGACACGAACACCTGTGGTAAGGGTACAGGTAAGGATCCTATTATAACAGTTAATATGTGAGGAAACCGTACATAGAGCTCAGGCACAGGTGAAGTGTGTGTGTGTGTGTGTGTGTGTGTGTGTGTGTGTGTGTGTGTGTGTGTGTTTTACTACGTGTATGAAGCGAACGACATATTTTCAACACCTGTTCTTAATGGGATCGTAGTTTTTTTCCCAGGTAAATTCGGATCTTATTTTTCCACGTTGGGTTATCATAAACAACTAAGTCAGGAAATAGGTTAGTTTATCCCGAGTCGAAATTCTCAACAGTTTGGTCCAGTTCGTATAATGAATATTGTGACGATATAATTGGCTGACTTAAGCTAAATACATATAAAAAAAATCACAAAATCACACTGACACACTTACTTACCTGTAGTTCACTTAGTACTAATTAAGAGGGAAAAATCCAGGTACAGTACTAAAGTTCATATCGTCTGGTGGTACATGAACGTATCTATAGTTAATAAACTTGTATCACTGTAAATTTTAATGTTATTTTTAAGAGGTTAATTTGATATTTTACCCTAAGTTTTTCAGTCATTCATACGTCAATGGTTACGAGGATTATTTATCATGCGAATCTTTGAGAATATTTAGTGAGCGGCAACAGATGCTAGGGGAGAGGTGAGAGGGGGTCCTTGTTTCCACTGAATGTTTCTCTGTCTTCCAACATTCACACTGACTGGGCCCTCCTCAACACTGACTAAACCCTCCTAGTGTCCGCCATTAAGCACTATCACCATTATTATCCTTTTATTATTATTTCCTAATGCATTTGTATCTTCCATTTGCCATCATCGTCTCCCTCTGCTCGTGTCTGTGGGCTGCAGGTAAATCCCTTTATTATCTCCTTTAGTTTCTTCTCGGTCGTATAAGACCAGTGGAGGTGTGACTGCTTGCTTATGCCTGCCTCTGTCTGATAGTATAGGACAGGTGTGGGAGTCTTGCTGAAGAGGGAGGAAGGGAAGGGAAGGGAAGGGAGGGAAGGGAGGGAAGGGAAGAGAGGGAAGGGAAGGGAAGGGAAGGGAAGGGAAGGGAAGGGAAGGGAGGGAAGGAGGTCTTTGGTGATGTGCGTCATAGGTCCTCTGGCGAGATTTACACATCATCTAAACCCTTTCTCGTGTTGTGTCACCCCCAGCCACTAGTAACACTCACCACCACCAGGGGAGAGTCGACTGTGGCACTCAACTATGTTCAGCCTCATTATCCTGTATCGCCTCTTGACCTTGGAGGATAAAGACGTAAACTCCACACTCAACAGACTCACCATTGTTCAGAACTCGTTGGCATATTATCCTCCTCCTCCTCGCTCGCTCGTCCTCAGGAACTGACCCTCTGACCTTGAACGAGGAGTTTTTGCTCTACAAAACATAACACAGCCGAGTCAAGGGCAAATCCTGTACCATGCTTCACCTGCCTGGCGTCATACTCTGCTGGCTGGCGAGACAGAAACACCAGAAGCAGAAAGATAAACACACATACAAAATTCCTTGACAGAAGTTACAACAAAAATATTTTAATAAGAGCGGCGGTTAACAGGGGACCGTGGTAATAACACTATTTAGTACCGGTAAATCTTAAATCACAAAAGAAGATGATAAGTTTCCCGTGCGGCAGTGGGAGTCACCTGTTGCTGGCGGTGCCCAAGGCTACAGGCAGCAGCCAGCGGGTCGCCGACACACCAAAAACTTACATTCACCTGGTTTCCGGTACTGCCACAGGTATTTCCGGACCACGAGTGATAGTTAATGAGGTGGTGGTACCTGAGTGTGGCCATCGTGGGGTGAGTGTGTGTGTGTGGAGGAGAGAGTTGTTTAGGATGCGTAGCTGCGACACGGCCTGCTGCAACACCCACCACTACCCAGAACTCTCCAGCGGGGGATATACGCCTCGTCAGGCTGTTCCCGGGAAGTGGTGAGGGTAGGCAGCGGTGCACTCAAGAGCCCATGTCATGGATCTTTACGTTTGCGGGATGTGCACAGGGATGATGCTTCAAGACGCACGTTTATATCTGTAATATTGTGCGGGTAAACCTTCACTACACAGCACACAAAATACTATCTTAGCTCCTCTCGAGGGTGTGTGATGGTCTCTGACACGCGCCTTTTGAAAGTTAAAACTGAGACGACCTGCTTGTAACTCTTTGAGGACGATCATTTAAGTTATAATTCCTTGAGGACGATCGTTTAAGTTATAATTATCTCTATGAGGACAATGGTCTACTCTAAATATAACAGTTTTCAAGACGAGGATGGTTTAAGCAATGCACCTCAAGGGATTGGAGTTAAAACATCACCCTCAATAGGCCGAATACAATTTATTCAATAAAGCATCACCCAGGAATGTTCCAACAGACGACCAACTCATCCTAACAAATAGTTCATGGAAGCTGATGAAGAAACTGGGGGGAGGGGGGGGGGGTAGAGTGAGAAGCGGCCCTGGTGGACTGAGAGATAACCAGTTAGCATTGAAACTCGGAGTTGACACCCCTAGCAATGTATCTCTTTAAAACCCTCCCCCAACCATCTTCTATTGGACCAGTGAAAAGCTAACCCACGTTCCTCCGTCTCCCGCGTCCTTCTGGTCTTTCCCGGGGCGTAGAGACCTGTGGGGTGGCAGCAGAAGGGAGGGTTTGTCCAGCAGGTGTTGGGCGAGGGTTGTCGTCGCCAGCAGCTGACCCACCACCCCGCGGCGCCCTGACTCCTGCGGTATTTCCTCCCCACCACTAACGCTTAGTTTCCTCCCGGTATGTTAGCCTCTGGTGACTATCCTCCATATGCGTGTCAAGGATACATTAATATATACGCGGGTCAGGTGATAGCTCCCCAGGGCTCTATATATCGACGCTATATATTGTGTTAAGACTAATATTGAGTTCCCGGGTCCACTCAACACCTCGTCTGTTAGTCTCTACACCCCTCCCTTTCTCCCCGTTTGCCCCACTAAATCTACTCTTTTTCGAGTTAATTTTTTTTGCTGAATTATATAACGTGTAAATGTAAGGAACACCAGTTATTGTAGTTAGTGCACGTACACACACACACACATACTAATACTTGGGTCAAGGTCACGCCATGGTGGGTCCTATAATGAAGTAGTCGCGTCTTTTGTCAGCGAAGATGGGTCAAAGGCTGCGTTAACCCGCACTTGGAAACAACATCCTTCAGAGCTAAGAACATCCACCAGTCTGATCAGGAAAGATGGGTATTAGGGATATTAATCGTAGTCAGATACATTCCTCGTGTAAAGTCCACTAGTCAGGTTAATAAAGGCGAACACTGAGCGGCATAACACAATGAGGAGGTTGACACATCACAGGGCAGTGTTGTGGCAGTCATCCAGGAACGTCTGGGGATGTCCGAGGTTACTGTAAGATGAATTCCTCGAAACCTTAGCTCTCAAGATCACCACCAGAGAGCTGCCTCAAGTCGAGAGCTCCCTGACCTGTACAAAGACGACCTAGTTAACTTTCTTTCCGGCTGTTGATGTGAGACGAGACCTGATTCATCACCAGGACGCCGAATCAAAGATGGAATTCATATAATGGAAGTATCCGAATTCTCTGACCCCCGAGAAGTTCACAATCATTCCTCTGTCAGCAAGATCACGGTCTCGATTTCCCGGGATGCATAAAACAACAATCACTGGTGACTATTACACTGGTCTATTGTGTCGACTCTGAGACGTCAGCAGGGAGTAGTGACAGGGAGTGCTGACTAGGAGTGTGCTGCTGGTTCATGACAGTGCACCAGTACCCACAGATCCTGGAGTGTGTCACAGGTGTCTCTTGACGACTGTGGTTTCCAGCGCCTCGACCACCTCCCCTACAGCCAAGACCTGACCCTAAACCTGAAGTCTCACCCCCAAGGGCACTGTTACCAGAATGATGAGTTGATGAAGAAGGTTACGAGGGCGAGGTGTGAGGTGCATTGAAGAGTAAAATGTGAGTTGTTGTTCTTCCTAATATTTATGTAACTAATTGATTTGTGTCGCTCTGTCTCTCTCCTCTTCCTCTCAAGTATTTTTCTCTTCACCTCCTTCCTTTCCCTCACTTCTGTTTCCACTTCTCAGTTCCTGTAGGTTGCCCTCCTCCTCCACTACACTTCCACGAACCTATTACAATCTGCCAAATGTATGTATGTATATATATATATATATATATATATATATATATATATATATATATATATATATATATATATATATATATATATATACAGTATATATACATGCACGTATATATTACACTTCAGTTTTATGTGTTTGAATATATGCATCAGATTATATGTATATATTATGAAGGTGTAAACATGGACGGATGGTATCTTACACACATAAATGTGAGGGAAATTACCGACATATCCCAGTATCCCAGTATTAGTTTTCCCGGTGTGGGAGAGAAGACTAAGCATTTATGTTTGTATGTATGTATGTGTGTTGTGTGTGTGTGTACATGAACGTGAGTACTTAAACTGTGTACGGGTAAGTCCCAAATGGTTACCTCCAGACAACAAGTGAAGGATAACAAGTAGTAGAGCCCATGGGTTTTCCGACACACACACACACACGTCCTATTCCGGATACTGTTATATAAAAACAAGATTCAAGAACACGAGGAGAAACTACAAGAACGTCACCACCAGGACACAATGTTTACAAACAAAGCCGCCATGACACTTCACTCAGCAGCTGATCGTCGATTGAATCAGCTGACAGAAAATCCTCGTTCCAGATTCTCATTAGGTTAGGTTAGGTTAGGTTCGTTTAATGAATATTCCTCGTAACTTGTGATGTAAGAACGCAGCTAAAAGGTTGTCTTAGGATTAACTAAATTACATATAAAAATATCACCAAACTTACACTGACGTTCTACCTTAACTAGATACGTTCACTTATCATTCCCTTACCACCACCTAGGAGACAAAATTCACCTATAGAATCTATCCATATATTCTGATCATTACTTTTGTCTTTTAACTTGTGCTAACTGAACGTAATTAACCCAGGTAGATTCTCCATAAAAAAATAAATGATGATGCTAAGTGAATGTAATTAATTGAGGTAGATTTTCCATGTAATTAAGTGCTGACGCTAATTGAACGTAACTAATTAGAAATGAACCTTCGTGTAGTTTTGCACAGGTGTTAAGTGAACGCATCTATTCCAGGTAAAATTAGATGACACCTGAACGTCTGGCAGAAGGTAAAATGGATCACCTGAACATTAACCCCTCCACTGCTAACCTAACCTTACTTAGAGAAACTTAAACTAAACCTTACTTAACTTAAACTAACCTTACGCTAACCTAACCTATCTTTAACCTAACATAACCAAACCAAACCTAACCTAACCAAATCTAACCCTTCTCGAGTAGCGTTAGGGTGGTTAATCTTCAGGTGAAATACGCTGGGGTAAGGGGGTAAGGGAGAGAGTGAGGGAGGGAGGGAGGGAGGGAGGGAGTTAGGGAAGGGAAGGAAGGAGGGAGGAAGGGGGGGGGGTGGGACTCTACAGGTGATCCAGACAAAGGTACGAAACTTTATTAGGTTCGTGTTCGCCTCACCTGTGTTACCTGTGTGTGTGTGTGTGTGTGTGTGTAACTAAGGGCCTTAACGTATGCTCAATAAACTTAGTACACAGACAGATAGATAAAGACACTGACAGACCCTATCAGAGACAGACAGACAGACAAGCAAACATCTACAACACCCTCCCATCACAAACACACACTCCAAACACGTCGGCACGCATACAAACACACACTTGACTACACACACACTCTCTCACCAAACACACACTCACTAAGGACACACACACACACACACACACACACTAAGTAACAGGAGACTTCAACGCTGAGTGTAAACCGATCTCCATCTGCCTGCCACACTTACTGATGTCTTCCCTCAAGGTCCACCTCTCCCCCTTCGTCCGTCTGTCTGTCTGTCTGTCTGTCTGTCTGTTTTTCTTAGTCTGTATGTGTCTTTGTCCATCCGTGTGTCTGTCATTATATCCTCTGTCTATTAGTGACTATTATTTATTTAGACGGAAACTCGTTCTCATTATGTGTTATATTAAGTAAATTTACATTATAATACATTTAAGTGTGTCTGTTCGTCTGCCCGGGTGTTCAGTTCACACAATACCTTCACATCTCTTTCAACCGATCGACGTCAAACTGGTCACGTGGGGTGATGGGTGGTCCTAAGAGGGGTGACAATAAAGAGAGAGGGGAGAGAGGGGTGATGGAGGGGCGATGGAGATGAAAAAAAAATACTTCGTACACCCGCCAGCACTGTCAGGAGATGCCAGAACCCCCCCCACCACCACATGCCCAAACTGTGGTACAACACTGAGACTTGGTTTGGATCGACGATATAAGAAATTTTAAACATGTATAAACACTAATAATAAAAGTTAATGGGGAAAAATTATGTTAATTTGACACAGGTAAACTTACCCACATAACTCCTGTCGCCTCTCCTCCTGAACCACGAACTCAGAGATTCAGACTCGTGAACCCGAAGCAGTAAACCCTGATACATTATTCCATCGATAAATGCTTCAGATTCACGAGTTTGAATCTTGGGGGTTCGTGAAGCTTCAGGAGGAAAAGCGAAAGTACTTTACGAATCACTAAATAATCACATAGCAATTACAATTTATATTTTACGAGACAATGAATTATTTTCCCAAGAGAGATGTTGTGAAAATTAAAATAAATAAATAAATAATAGTTAACGTTACACCAGAAAAGAACGTTATGTCGATAAGGTTGAATTACCAGCCAATAAAACCAATATTTCTTGTAGTCCCCTGAGGCGTGACGCTCCGGTATTGTCACAGTTACCTTGTGTCTTAATTATATACTTATAAGATCAATACCTTTCTTAATTATATTCGTATCAATGGACAATAAGACACCTGAGCAACACGTAAAAACATCTGGATACTACTACTACTACTAATAATAATAATAATAATAAAATAAATAACAAAATAATTATAACAGTAAAATATAACATAAAAATAAGACAATAATCTGTTGCATAATACAATACCTTTTATATAATGATGTATTGTTGTCAGCAGTAAATGATACAATGACACCGTGTATTTCATTGTAAATAGCGTTGCATTACTGCTTAAGAGAGAGAGTATGGTGGAGTTTTTAATGGGGCAATAATGTGACTTTCTCGTTTTCTTTTTAAGGGGAAACTTGTCAGGTTGGCTCTTGTTGTTGTTGTTGTTGTTGTTGTTGTTTTTGCTTAACGCTGATGGTATTTTTATGCTTGATCCTACGTTAATGGTATAATTTAATAATAATAATAAAACACTAATAATAATAACAAAAACAATGATAACAACAACAACAATAATAATAATAATAACAAAAACAATAATAATAATAACAATCGTAACACCACCACCACCACCACCACCACCACAAACATCAACAACAACAACAAAAAATAAACTTTTCCCAGGAGTTGTTGACCCTGGTATAAAAATGACTCAGCACTTAAAGCAAAAACCAAAACTCCCTCACAAAAAATCTTCATCAGTCAAATCAGCAAAAAACAACACGAGTTGGGTTTAAATAAATTCATCTTAAGAATAATGGTACAGTATTCGATAAAGGAAATGTACTTTAAGTTCACTACAACTACGCTACAACTACGCTACAACTACACTACAAATAAAGGGCACATTCTCTTCATCAATAAACCCACAAAACAACGACATTATACAACAAAAACAAACACACACAAAAGGAAGAGATACACTAATTACTTACCTTAAACTCAGGTATCACAGGTGTTGAATAATGTACACCTGTCATTCATATCTTGACCAATATAGACAGAGGCATCAGCTGATCACAAAACACCCCAACCATGATCACTGAGGAGGATATTAAATCACGTATGCTGATCTATATTGCTTCTTCTTGTTGATTGCAGGTAATTTTCACACCTGAGAGGATCTTGTGTTGGGAAGCCTGGAAAGATACGTGGGGTATTTTTAGTTCAGTTTCTGTATTACTTGACTGATGGATGCTGTGTGTGTGTGTGTGTGTGTGTGTGTGTGTGTGTGTGTGTGTGTGTCATCATTGATCTAATAGCAGGATGATTATGGAAAGGTGGTGATAGTATGGGCAGGTGAGGAGTGAGGAAGTTGATGAAAGAAAGAAGAGGAGAAATAGGAAGAGAAAAGAGAAAGAAGGGGTAGATAGAAGGGAGAGGAAGAAAGGAGGAGGAGGAGGGAGAGGAAGAGAAGAGAAGAGAAGGAGGAAGAGGAAGAATAACCACCCTAAAAATCCCCAAAAGAAATAACAAAAGGGAAACAGACAGAAAAGCAAAAAAACACAGAAAGCCTAAAAAAGAAAGAAAGAGAGAGATAATAAGTAGATGGATAGATGGATAAACGAAGGAATGGAACAAGAACACGTATGGCTGATCAAGGGATTATAAGGCACCCAGGTATTGTTGATGGCCTTACACACAACCTTCCAAGAATAAAAATAAAATGGATATCCCTTGAATAAAACTTAAACCTCACCAAAATATCATTGGAGCCTGACCAAGTTACCAGGTGATTTTTTTTGTGCAGTGTTATTGAAGGTGATTTTTGCATTTTAGGTGATTTTTGCATTGATATTGTAGGTGATTTTTGGCATTGATATTGAAGGTGATTTTTGCACAGATAAATTATGAGGCATGAAATAGATGGTGAGTTCTGAAGTAAAGATTAAAAGTATATTATTTACCAATCTATTTATTAATGGTGAAATATATCAAACATAACACCTCACTTTATTGTCGAGGGTAACATTGGTAACATTCTGGGACACTAGGAGCTATGTAAACACTATATAGTTAACTGTAATTACCTGTAATATCTTCAAACTGTATCAACTACTATGAAAATGCGCTGTAACCAACTGTAATATTCAAAATCCTACAGTAATATAAGCCATTACATGACCTCTACCCTGTAATTCCTTTTGCGTTACAGCTCACAGGATGAGTATGGGGGGTGCACAAGAAACTATCCGTATCACCTGAAGATTAGACACCCTAACTTATATTTTAACTGAAGATTAACCACCCTAATGCTAGCCAATCCTAACATATCATTAATCTAAAACTAACCTAACCTAACCTAACCTAACCTAACCTAACCTAACCTAACCTAACCTAACCTAACCTAACCTAACCTAACCCAACCTAACTGGAGGTGTCTAATCTTCAGGTGTTAAAAATATCTTTAAACCGCATTGTAAAAATTATACAATCATCCCAGACATCTCCTTAATCCCCTTCCTACCCCCTACCTCCCCCGCCCAAGAAGTGACCTCACCTGATCCCTTGGCACGCGAATGAGGGTCAGGTGAGGTCACGTAGCCGGATGCGGGGACGGAAGGCTGTCGATAAGCAGGTGTTGCTAATACGATAAACCGCGGTGTCCTGGTTGAGCTGATGACCTGTCAAGTTAGTAGTAATGGGCAAGGGGACGCGGGCACACGTCGCTGGGGTGGTGGTGGCGTGGTTGGGTGGTGGTGGTGGCGTGGTTGGGTGGTGGTGGCGTGGTTGGGTGGTGGTGGTGGAGTGGTTGGGTGGTGGTGGCGTGGTTGGGTGGTGGTGGCGTGGTGGTGGAGTGGTTGGGTGGTGGTGGTGGCGTGGTTGGGTGGTTGGTGGTGGCGTGGTTGGGTGGTGGTGGCGTGGTTGGGTGGTGGTGGCGTGGTTGGGTGGTGGTGGTGGTGGTGGCGTGGTTGGGTGGTGGTGGCGTGGTTGGGTTTGCGTTGTTAGGTGGTGGCGTTGTTAGGTTGTGGCGTGGTTGGGTGGTGGCGTTGTTAGGTGGTGGCGTTGTGGCGTTGTTAGGTGGTGGCGTTGTTGGGTGGTGGCGTTGTTAGGTGGTGGCGTTGTTGGGTTGTGGCGTGGTTGGGTTGTGGCGTGGTTGGGTTGTGGCGTGGCTGGGTTGTGGGTTGGCGTGGTTGGGTGGTGGTGGCGTGGTTGGGTGGTGGTGGTGGTGGCGTGGTTGGGTGGTTGCGTTGTTAGCAGGTGGCGTTGTTAGGTTGTGGCGTGGTTGGGTGGTGGCGTTGTTAGGTGGTGGCGTTGTTGGGTTGTGGCGTTGTTAGGTTGTGGCGTGGTTGGGTGGTGGCGTTGTTAGGTGGTGGCGTTGTTGGGTTGTGGCGTTGTTAGGTGGTGGCGTTGTTGGGTTGTGGCGTGGTTGGGTTGTGGCGTGGTTGGGTTGTGGCGTGGCTGGGTTGTGGCGTTGTTGGGTGGTGGTGGCGTGGTTGGGTGGTGGTGGCGTGGTTGGGTGGTGGTGGTGGTGGCGTGGTTGGGTGGTTGCGTTGTTAGCAGGTGGCGTTGTTAGGTTGTGGCGTGGTTGGGTGGTGGCGTTGTTAGGTGGTGGCGTTGTTGGGTTGTGGCGTTGTTGGGTTGTGGCGTGGTTGGGTGGTGGCGTTGTTAGGTGGTAGCGTTGTTGGGTTGTGGCGTTGTTAGGTGGTGGCGTTGTTGGGTTGTGGCGTGGTTGGGTTGTGGCGTGGTTGGGTTGTGGCGTGGCTGGGTTGTGGCGTTGTTGGGTGGTGGTGGCGTGGTTGGGTGGTGGTGGCGTGGTTGGGTGGTGGTGGTGGTGGCGTGGTTGGGTGGTTGCGTTGTTGCAGGTGGCGTTGTTAGGTTGTGGCGTGGTTGGGTGGTGGCGTTGTTAGGTGGTGGCGTTGTTGGGTTGTGGCGTTGTTAGGTTGTGGCGTGGTTGGGTGGTGGCGTTGTTAGGTGGTGGCGTTGTTGGGTTGTGGCGTTGTTAGGTGGTGGCGTTGTTGGTTGTGGCGTGGTTGGGTGGTGGCGTTGTTAGGTGGTGGCGTTGTTGGGTTGGCGTTGTTAGGTGGTGGCGTTGTTGGGTTGTGGCGTGGTTGGGTGGTGGCGTGGTTGGGTGGTGGTGGTGGCGTTGTTGGGTTGTGGCGTTGTTAGGTTGTGGCGTTGTTGGGTGGTGGCGTGGTTGGGTTGTGGCGTGGTTGGGTGGTGGCGTGGTTGGGTGGTGGCGTGGTAAGTATGTGTCGTTGGCGTGGCGAGGCGTTCTTGTTGTTGATAGTGATAAACCCTGTCGCGTAAAACAAGATATTTGGTGCCTTATTTGTCTCTTGTCCGTCTGTGTCTATCTGTGTCCGTTTATTGTCTTGTCTGTGTCTTGTCTGTGTACGTCTGTGTCATGTCTGTGTCTTGTCTGTGTCTTGTCTGTGTCCGTCTGTGTCTTGTCTGTGTCTTTGAGCCCGTGTGTTCATATCTCTCCCATTCCGTTTGTCTGTGTGTCTTTCCAAACGTCTCTCTCTCTCTCTCTCTCTTGTCTCTATTTGGTAGCTTTCGTGTTATCTCTTTCTTTCTCGATCTTTCTCTTTCCTTTCTCTCCCATTTAAAACCCCTCTTCCATCTACACCTCTCTCCCATTAAACCCTCTCTCATGTACACGTTTCCCTTCCTCCACACGTCTACTCCCCCCCCTAACTAACTCCCTTCCCATTAAACCCCCTCTCATCAACCCCCCCCTCACCCCATTTAACCCCCTCCCCATCAACTCCCTCCTCATCAAACCCCCTTTCCATCTAAAACCCTTTCCTTCAAAATCCCTCTCCCATCTACCTCTCTCCCCCTCCCATCCACACTACCCCCTCCCATCTACCCATCTTAACCCCCGGAGACCTTGGTGGCATACCTTTCCATCAGCATGATTGGAATAACAAGTTTCTGGGAAAATCATTATTTTTCATCACAAGGCGGAACAGGAAGACAAAAATACCCTCCCCCCTCCCCCCCTTTTATTTACTGTGTGTTTCTCTACCTAGTCACCTGGGACAGTCCCCCCACCCTCTCCTCTAACCCTATCCCCTTCTTCCCTACATCTCCCCTACATCTTCCCCCTGTCCTTCCTCCTTCTCCTTACACTAATTTCACTTTGCCCTCATCTTACCATCTCATTTTCTCATATTTCCCTCCTCCTCCTCCTATCTCCACCTTACCTTCCTCCCATCTTCCTTCCTCCATAAATTCCACCGTAAACCCGTATTTTTGGGGCTTCCAGATATATACGTTTTTGGGGAGAGAGAGAGAGAGTTCCCCTTACTTATACTTTCTGAATGATTTCCCCCTACTTATATTTTTTCAAGGACTTCCCCCTGCTTAGATTTTTCGGAGGACACATCAGTCATAGTCACTGAGGATCTCACCGTCAGTGATAAATTTTGGAGTTCCCCAAGTCAGTCATATTCCCTGATCACTCCTTAACCATGCATGACTTCAGGATTGCCACTAAGCACAACCCCAGGACCCCCCACCCACCCTCAGGACCTCTAGGACTCTCAAGGACTCCAGGACTGGACACAGGGACCACTCAGGAGCCCTAAGGCCCCAAGGATTCCACACTAGGACCACCATGATCCTCCAGGATCCCCACTAGCAATGCATGACTTCAGGATCCCCAGAAACACCCCAGGAATCTCCACCAAGACCCCTGAGGACTCCCACCAAGACCCCCTAGGAACACCAGTAGGACCCCAATCAAAACCCCCGAGGACCCCATAACCCCCACTAATACCCTCAGGACCCCTCAGGACCTTGGGACCCTACCAATGCCCTCGGACTCCCCCTTTACCCATGACCACCACTAACCGCCCCGGTGGACGTTAGACAGAGGGGGAACACGAATAAGATTTGGGTACTATTGTCGTCATGTCGTAGCACCATGTTCCACGTTCTCTACGTGCCACAGACGTTCAGGTACGTTCCTCTAGTGCCAGCATCTTGACATCCGGGACAAGGGAATTTCCGGCCACCCACCCCCACAACCCTCCGACTACACCTCCACACTCCTTCAGGATCAACCCCCCCACCTCCTCCCACCATCCTTAGAATCCCACCTACACCTCCTGGATCAACCACCTCTCCCTTCCTCATCTTCTCCTCTTCTTCTCCTTCTCCTCCTCCTCCTCTACTCTTTCGGAATCAACCCCTTCTCATTCTCCTCACCCAAATCCCTCCTCCTCCTCCTCCTCCCCCGCTTCAGCACCCCCTAGGAGGTATTAGTACTTGGTATTCCTGAGGTTTTTCATGTCCAAGTCTGGCTTGAGGCCGGAGGGGAGGGGGAGAGGGTAGGGGGAAAGATAAGATGGTAGAGGGGAGGGGAGAGGGTAGGGAGAAAGATAAGATGGTAGAGGGGAGGGGAGAGGGTAGGGAGAAAGATAAGATGGTAGAGGGGAGGGGAGAGGGTAGGGAGAAAGGGAAGAAGGGAGATGGACTGAGGAAAGGATAGGGCAAAGGGGTAGGGGGTTGCTGTTCATAACCTAACAAAATTTAACCTGTCCCAACCTATTCCCAATTTAACCAAATTTAACTTACTCCCAACCTTACCTAACATAACCTACCCGAACCTACTCCCAACCAATTCTCAACCTAACCTAACCTACACCCAACCTAACCTAACCTAACATAACCTAACCTAACCTACTCCCAACCTAACCTAACATAACCTACCCGAACCTACTCCCAACCAACTCTCAACCTAACCTAACCTACTCCTGACCTAACCTAACCTAACATAACCTAACCTAACCTAACCTAACCAAACATAACCTACTCCCAACGTAACCTATAGCCTTATGAAACACACTACTAATAATCAGTGACTCGTTAAATCTTCCTCCACAAACTGCAATTAAGCAATCAAAATGGCGTCAGAATTTCACCGAGACTCTACTGTGATGAGAGAGAGAGAGAGAGAGAGAGAGAGAGAGAGAGAGAGAGAGAGAGAGTTATTATCGTCACCTGTATACTCACTGTGCTTGGTGTGGTTAGCGCAAGGAGAGGTCCTGCGTCCCTCACAGTCTATCCTCAGCCCTCAATATCCTACCATCCCCCAGGTCTATCCAGAGGCTCTATCCACCACCTATCCATACCTATCCACCCTCCCTTACCTCTATTACTGTACTACTATCATTACATTTATTTTATCTATTACCATCAACTATATTTCATCTACCACCATTACCTGTCCACCTACCACCATCACCATCTCACCTACCACAATTATCTTCTCTCCACCAACCACCATTACATTTTCTTCTCCATCTACCACCATCCCTACCTCTCCACCTACCACCATCGCCACCTCACCTACCACTATTATTTCCTGCCATCTCCTCACCACCCTCCCCTACCTCACCCTTCTGTCCTTCTCCACCACACCTTCTCCCTCACCCCCCTCCTGCATCCCCTCTGCTCCCTCTCCCCCCCCCCCCCCCACTACTTTCCCCAACAGGTAAGGGTGCGGCTACCACTGGCATTTCCTCGTAATAGAGAGATAATGAGCCAACACTATATTGGTAACACAACAGGTAACAGTGGCAATACAACAAGTAACCCAACAGGTAATACAACAGGTAACACAACGGGTAATACAACAGGTAACAGTGGTAATACAACAGGTGATACAACAGGTAATACAACAGGTAACACAACAGGTAACGCAACAGATAATACAACAGGTAACAGTGGCAATACAACAGGTGACGCAACAGGTAATACAACAGGTAACACAACAGGTAACAGTGGTAATACAACAGGTGACACAACAGGTAACACAACAGGTAACACACAGATAATACAACAGGTAACACAACAGCTAATACAACAGGTAACAGGGGTAATACAACAGGTGACACAACAGGTAATACAACAGGTAACACAACAGGTAACACAACAGGTAACACACAGATAATACAACAGGTAACACAACAGCTAATACAACAGGTAACAGGGGTAATACAACAGGTGACACAACAGGTAATACAACAGGTAATACAACAGGCAACACAACAGATAATACAACAGGTAACACAACAGGTAACAGGGGTAAGACAACAGGTGACAAGACGTAACAAAGGTTTGGAGAGAACGGGAGGGTGTGGAGGGGTTGGGAGGGTGTGGAGAGGAAAGGAAGGGTGTGGAAGGAATTGGTAGTGGATCAATGGGTGTTTATAGGTGGGTTGTGGTAGGTGGTGGTAGTGGTAGGTGGGTGGTAGCAGGTGATGGCAGGTGGTGTTGGGGTCAGCAGGTGATGGCAGAGGTGGTGCTGGGGTCAGCAGGTGATGGCAGCAGGTGATGTGTTGGGGTCAGCAGGTGTGTGTTGGGGTCAGCAGGTGATGGCAGGGTGGTGTTGGGGTCAGCAGGTGATGGCAGAGGTGGTGTTGGGGTCAGCAGGTGATGGCAGAGGTGGTGTTGGGGTCAGCAGGTGATGGCAGGTGTGGTGTTGGGGTCAGCAGGTGATGGCAGAGGTGGTGTTGGGGTCAGCAGGTGATGGCAGGTATGTTATTTAGGTCATGACAACATTACACCGATAGCATGACAGTCACACTATGGTGGGCGTCACGTGCGCATATGTATGTATGTATGTATGACATTTTGGTAAGGTCTCCAAATTACTCGATTTCTAAAGGTAATCTCTCTCTCTCTCTCTCTCTCTCTCTCTCTCTCTCTCTCTCTCTCTCTCTCTAAAAAAAAATGTGTATACCCAAATCTTCCTCACCGAGTCAACCCCCTTTCCGTGTCACATCCCCTTCTCCGTGTCACATCCCCTTCTCCGTGTCACACCCCTCTTCGTGTCACATCCCCTTCTCCGTGTCACACCCCTCTTCGTGTCACCATCCATTGCATTAACTTTACACTAAGTCACCTTACCATCGAAAATCACAGTCTTGAAGGAAACCCCAATGAATCCCAACCAATGATTACATCTCTCGTAGTCACGGAGAGATATGATTGGCGGAGCTGAAATAACTCACTGATGGATTTTTACCACAAAACCCATTCCACTGTCGTTAAGTTAATATATTTCGTTATATTATTACGAATTACGATACGTGTCCATAAGTAATATAGAGTTAACACCAAAATTTAAATAAAAAAGTAAAATTTAAGTCGCTGTTCATTCAGAATTTTACCTGAGCACACACCTGTATTTTGAGATTCATCACTCTGTCATTATATACAGGTGAGTTCTCGTGCTGGTAAGGTTATTGGTTACTGACAGACACTTGAACAGACACACAACCGGATGACGTCAGAGAGAAAAATTATGCCTTATATTGTGTCTGTGTTAGCTGTCTCCCTCTCACTGTCTTCCCTCTCACTTTATGCCCACTCACTATCTACCCTCACACTGTTTACCCTCTCACTGTCTTCCCTCTCACTGTCTGCCCTCTCATTATCTACTCTCTCACTGTCTACCCTCTCACTGTCTACCCTCTCACTGTTGGCCCTCTCACTATCTACCCTCTCACTATCTACCCTCTCACTGTCTGCCCCCTCACATACTGCCCTCTCACTGTATGCATGTATGTATGTATGTATGTATGAATGTATGTATGTATATATGTATGAATCCTCTGCTTCCCTATTTATGGCGAGAATCACATAAACTAAACACCAAGAAAAGAAGAAAAATAGCAAAGGGAAGAAAAAGCAAAAACACAAGAAAAACAAGAAGCGTAGAGAGAGGGAGAGGTGAGGTGCCAAAACAACAAGCAGAAATACTCCTCACACCCTCTCATCTTCCCACCCAGCCCACTCACCCAGCCCACTCACCCAACCCACCCTCACTAGTGATAATAAGACAATAACAGTATTTCACTCATAACACAGAGGTAATATCACATAGCCATACAGTATATATAAATCGCATCTATCTATACTCAATTTATATACCAGAATATACATCCAATAATCCTAAGTATATCTTTGTTTATGGATACTTAACGAGAAGGATATTAAAAAACATCAACTACATAACTCTCAAAAATACAGTCATTTCTCTCCTACATAACCCGTATTTATAATTCATTCATACTATAATCTCCAGGGATAATGTTGACGCTATAATTACAGATCATATCCGCTAATTATTGCGGTAGTGAATAATCTATGGCTTTTTAATTAACAATGATATAATTTAGGGATTTAGAGTGGCGACCATATTAAGCCATTTACAAAAGGTCAACAGATGTGAGGCTTTTAAAAATGGCCGCCAGTGTTTGCGTTTGTTGGGTCCATCTGTGTAGTTATTGGTGTGTGTGTGTGTGTGTGTGTGTGTGTGTGTGTGTGTGTGTATGTGTGTGTGGTTATTTTATATTATATCAACAACCACAAACTCCTATACTGTTTAAAAGATGTATAGCTGTCTGTCTGTCTGTCTGTCTGTCTGTCTGTTTATTTCTGTTTGTTATTATAATCATCCAATCCCTACATCCTACTCCCCTTCTTCTCCTTCTTTATTTCCTTTCCTTCCCTCCTGGCCTCCATTCCTTCCCTCCCTTCCTCCCTCCTTCCTTCTCACCCTCCCTCCTGCCTTCTCACCTTCCCTCCTTCCTGCTCACCCTCCCTCCCTCCTTCTCACCCTCCCTCCTTCCTTCTCCCCTCCCCTTCCTTCTCACTCTCCCCTTCCTCCTTCTCACTCCCTCCTCCTTCTCACCCTCCTCCCCTCCTTCTCCCCACCCTCCCTTCCTCCTTCTCCTCTCCTCTCCCTTCTCTGCCCTCCCTCCTCCTTCTCACCTCCCTTCCTCTGAAGACAGTGACAAGAAAGAAAATGTGCGGTTAGCAACGTTCCTGGCACGCATTTCATGTCTCAGGAAGTCACTCGCACCTCCCATAGCACACACTTGCCCCCCGCCCGCCTCCCGCCCAGCACCTCCCACTCCCAGCACCTACCCCGCCCAACACCACCCACGCCAGCACCTCCCACGCCCAGCACCTCCCCTCCTTTTACCCACCCAACACCACCCCTTAGCACCTCCCTTGCCTCCCCTCCCAGCATCTTCCCTTGCCTCCCACTCCAGCATCTTCCCACGTCTAAGGGCTGGGTAGAGAGGAGACAGGCTTGAACAGGCTGAGAGAGACAGAGACAGAAATTTCCTGCGGTGAGTCACTGGACAGCCCGGCAACAAGGTGTCTGTTGACACCTCATTGTCATACTCCACCCTCCCCCCCCGCCCCACACCCTGCTGCACCTACACGCCCCGCCGCACACACCCCTCTGCGGTGCCCACCACCCCCCATATCAGCATCTCCCACACCACTCACAGCATCCCAAATCCGACGATACACCCCTTACACCCCACACCCTTACACCCCCTCACGGTAATACCTCATCCACACCACCCACATCCTACTCCACACCCCCTTCCTGACACCTACCCCATGCCGCCCACAACACACCCACCATCACACACTGTTAACACTAAGTATATACGTACAATTTAAAAGACACTTTCTCCAAGGTTATCTATAAGGAATTCCCGTTTTCTGTGCCCCAAGATGTAAAATTTTAAATCGGGGGATTTCCCTATTTTGTCAACGCCGAGGGAGGGGAGTTGTTTGGTAATTCTCGTCGTCACTACACTACACTACACTACACTACGCCACACTACACTACACTACACTACACTACACTACACTACACTACGCCACACTACACTACACTGCACTACACTACACGACACTACACTACACTACACTACACTACACTACACTACACTACTACGTTTTGCTCATGTTGTAGTGTCTTTTTAAGTAAATTTATGTATTTTTTCTTCACAGGATAAATTTATAGCAGTTTCATATAATAATAATAATAATAATAATAAATGTGATTTCCTCTTCTTCTTCTTCTTCTTCTTCTTCTTCTTATTATTATTATTATTATTATTATTATTATTATTATTATTATTATTATTATTATTATTATTATTATTATTATTATTATTATTATTATTATTATTATTATTATTATTATTATTTATAACCTGTACTAAGTTCACCTAATTTTACTCTAACTTAACCTTACCCAAATCTTATAAACTTTTGAGAGAGAGAGAGAGAGAGAGAGAGAGAGAGTCCCCTACATCACCCAACCCCACCTCCCCTCCTCTCTACCCTGACACGCGTTCACCAAAGCGTGGCTTATCACTGCACGCGAGGCCAGCTGGTGACCCCACTGACAGCTGGTACCTATAGTGACAGCTGGCGACCCTAGTGGCAGCTGGTGACAGATAGTAACCCCAGAGACAGGTGGTGGCCCCGAGGGAATAACAGGTGGTCTAGGCAGGAGGTCAGGTGTCGCTCAAAGGAACAGGTGATGAATATAGTGACAATGTTACCGCCCCCCACAACACACCTGCCACCCCCACCCCACCCCACCCCACGCCCACCCCACCCCACCACAGCCTCACGCGTCCGGTCTTCTCTGGGTTAAAGAGACAGGTGGGTGTATGACTTCTCAACCTGTACAGTACAGTCATTATCTACCTGTGTACTCAATTATGCTATACGTGTGATGAGTACATGAAGTTAAGTATGATAATTTTTAGTTAATGTACAGAATTATGCTACTTTGTGATGTACTAATGTGCTATGTGATGCGTTGATTAAGTTGAGGTACATATGTGTGTACAATTGTTCGCTACGTGTTGTGAGTACATTTATATATTTTTCGTTTAGAGGTGTACATAAGTATGTTACTTTTGATGAATACATTTAGTTTAACCTAACCTAACCTAACCTAACCTAACCTAACCTAACCTAACCTAACCTAACCTAACCTGACCTAACCTAACCAAACACAAAGATAATTAATTAATCTTCAGGTGAAATAATTAAGAGGAGATGAATGTACAGCAACAGAAACTACATTACCTTACCTGTCAATCAGAAGAACACGACGACACCATCCACGACACGACACGACACGACACGACACGACACGACACGACACGACACGACATGACACGACACGACACGACACGACACTCAGCTCTTGTCACGCCGCCACAGTGTCATGACGTCTAGGAATCAGTTTACCTCGTACTGTCCTGTAAATAGATGATGGTGTACCTTGTTAGTTTACTCTTGGTAATTAATGAGGTAAAGGTACGTGTTTATTTATTTATAAGGGAAAGGAGGATGGACAGGTGAGCATTAAGGGAAGGAGGGTGAACAGGTGAGCTTTAAGGGAAGAAGGATGAACAGGTGAACATTAAGGGAAGGAGGATGAACAGGTGAACATTAAGAGAAGGAGGGTGAACAGGTGAGCATTAAGGGAAGGAGGTGCTGGTGAGTGAGCATTAAGGGAAGGAGGTGTGAACAGGTGAGCATTAGAGGAGGGTGAACAGAGCATTAAGGGAAGGTGGGTGAACAGGTGAGCATTAAGGGAAGGAGGTGTGAACAGGTGAGGCATTAAGAGGAGGTGAACAGGTGGGCAGTAAGAAGGAGATTGAAAGAGGTAGTATTATCTCTCCTCTCTCTCTCCTCTCTCTCTCTCTCTCTCCCTTTACCTTGGAAAAGTCATGGACCTGGTGACATCAACGCCAGCTGGTGACCTTGACGGTAACTACTGTAAACGCATGCGTGATACTAGCGCTTCATGGCCACAACAACAACTACAACAACAACAATAACAACAACTAACATCATCAACAATCACCAACACCAACAACAATAGAAAACAACAACCATCAATAACAACAACAATAACAACCACAACCACCACCAAAAAAAAAAAATGCTAGCAAGTTGTTCCTCCTTAGCGCCTCGTGTGGCCGACGTGAGAACTAACACACTGTAAACAAAGGCTCCTCCTTAGCGCCTCGTGTGGCCGACGTGAGAACTAACACACTGTAAACAAAGGTTGTGGTGAGTGACACAAAAGCGCCCCCCTTGGTGAACGGCCTTGACAGGAACTACATAATGTAAACAATAGTGAGTCACACCCGCGCAATTGGCTAATCTTAAGAACCCCACTCCATAACCCCACTCCATAACACCACTCCATAACACCGTCGCTAGTGTATATGTTATGCTACCCACCAATCAGACCGTGACTGTGTGTGTGTGTGTGTGTGTGTAGGATTTACGCTCATAATGTCATACTAGTGATTCTATTTTTTTTAAAGGAAGGTGGAGTGTGAGTCAGCTCGTCCTTGAAGATGGAGATAAGTATAAAGTGTAATAAAGAGAGGGAATAAAAAACACAGCTATGACTCAAAGGTCTTAAAATTGCGTCGTGAAGTACTGGTGTGTGTGTGTGTGTGTGCGTGTGCGTGTGTGTGTGTGTACAGAATACATGACTAGATTAACAGACAGATGAACAGAAAGAAAGAAAGAAAGACACAAAGACTAGAGAAAACTTAAGACAGATAGACAGACAGACAGACAAGAGGAAACTTTAGTACAGGATAATTAATAAACGCCACCAATAACGACAGGAACACTCACTAGGTGGCGTTACTGAACTACTTCCAAGAAAATTTAGTGAAGTGAGTGTGCTGTCAGGCCTTCCACCGCCTTCCTTTGTTACTAATACTCACTTACTATCTCACTTTCTCACTGACTGATCACTTTCTCACTCACTCACTCACATACTGACTGAGGAAGGGAAAGAAAGGGAGGGAAGGAAGAAGGGAGAAAAGGAGAGAAAAAGAAGTCTCACTAACCATCAAAAACCCCTCATTTATTCAGGGTATTTTCTTATCTCGTGGGATCCAGCTGATGCTCCCTTAACTTACATCATCACTCCCCCTCCTCCTCTTACCCTCCTCTCCTCTTCCTCTTCCCCTCCTCTCCTCTTCCTCTTCCTCTTTCTTTTGTTTCACTTTCTATTATTTTCCTATTCGCCTCTTCCTGCTATTTATCCAATTATGTTACCATTTTTCCTACTTGTGGAGTTGAAGTATTTTCCTGTTGGTTAAATACCTGGCGAGTGATTCATGTAATTGAGAAACAGGTGAGTGGGATTTATTTAAAGACCGGGAGATGATTACTGCTTGAGGAAATATTTATGGTAAGATATGATGATAATAATAATAATAATAATAATAATAATAATAATAATAATACTACACACACACACACACACACACACACACACACACACACACACTGGATCAGGACCATGTCTATAAAGCGTGGTTTAATTGACGTAACTTAAGGTTTTAACTTATGGTTTTAACTTATGGTTTGGGAAAAAGTTGTCTCCCAATACGTAGAAGTTACCTTGAGTACAATAACTGGACCATCTTGAGTACAACAATTTTACTATCTTGAGTACAACTTGGCGACCTTGAGTAAAACAATTTTACTTTCTTGAGTACAACTTGGCGACCTTTAGTACAACAATTTAACTATCTTGAGTACAACTTGACCATATTGAGTACAACAATTTAACTATCTTGATTACAACTTGACCATCTTGAGTACAACAATTTAACTATCTTGATTACAACTTGACCATCTTGAATACAACAAAATAACTGCATTGAGTACAACTTAGCGACCTTGAGCACTACAAAATAACTATCTTGAGTACAGTTTGATCATCTTGAGTACAACTTAATTATATTGAAACAGACAACTTGACTACATCGAGTACAATTTAATTACCTTCAATAGGACAACTTTACCACATTGAGTACAACTTAATTGCCTTGAGTACAACAACTTAACGCCCTTGAGTACAAAGTAATTACCTTGAGTAAGAAAAAACTTAACCCCTTTGAGTACGACAACTTAACTTCCTTGAGTAAAATTACTATCTTTAAAACGAGTTGAGTTTCCCCTAAAAATACGACAGCCATTTTCTATATACCTTCAATAATCTCTACCTACTAGACTATCATGAACCTTCCTCTCCGTTTTCTGTCTCCATTTTCTATGCCTTCATTTTCTGTGTCTACATTTTCTCTTTCCATTTTCTTTTTCAACATAAAGGAAATTTTTAATTGGACAGACATAAGTTTTAAACGTCAATAGATATCGGTGAATGAATTTTACCCAAGCGTTTAATATACCCATACCCTGGGCACTGCATTACTCGGGTGACCTCATCCCCAAGGATTGAAGGTCAGAGGTCAATTGTTTCATACCTGGAAGCTGGGGATCGAGGGATTATATTTTCTTCTGTCTTCCCCCTTCCGTCTGTTCTCATTTTCTTCAAGGGGGAACTATGAGAGATAAGAATTGATTGGATGTTCATTTTTATTTCACATGGTAGTCGGGGTGATAACTACCCTACCTTAACCTCTTGATTACAGTAACTAAAGCCAGCTGACAGCATCGTGCAGCAATAAATAGAAGAGCTTCGTGCAGCAAATTAATAGAATAACCTCGAGCAGCAATGAAAATAAATGTTAACTGAATATAACACAACACACTATACACTCTCTACCGGGATTTGCTGTTATTACGTCTTATGGAGGATGACGTCAGTGGGGTTAACCAAGAAGAATTCAGTGAAGGATGACCAGGAGGAGGAGGAGGAGTCGCTGGCCTCACCCATCGTCTTTGTTTCAGTAATTCCGTCCTATATTGTCCACCGGATGTAATATATGAGATACCTGGGGGAGGGAAGGGGGGGGGGGTGTGAGCGGCACCTTCACCCACCTCGCAGGTATATCAAGGATCTTGGAGACGTCTTTCAGGATGCAGTGAGTGGCGATCCGCTCTCTTACTAACGTCACAGGAAGTAGGTGGGGTCGAGGTGGAATGCCGTTGCTGTCGACGTTCGCGATAGCCCCGCCTGGCAATTTTTTAATGGTAGTGGTGGTGAAAAATGTTGGTCTAAACTTGGCCGGATGTTAACCGTATTTGGAGGTAATATTTACCTTTGTGGTGGACAGGATGATATGTTAAAGGTGTGGTAGCAGGTAATGACGATGGCAAGTAAGCTGTATGATATGCCGTCAAGGGAAATCTTTTTACTTTTATGCTTCACGAATTTATAATCTGAGGTTACGTGTGTGATTTGCTGATGTGACTACATTAATTAGAGATGAAGTGTTATTATACTGTGATGTAGATGATTTGAAATATTTCCTTATGAGATGAATAACAAACTTTAATTTTTACTAAGGTTGCATTATCTATTTTGACCTTGGTTTAGAGATTACCTATGAATCCAGAAGGGAGATAAAGGGAGGTCACAGAGTACAGTAGATGATTAATTCAATAAAGTGTGAAGATTTATACATTCAAACCGTGTCTGTTGTAGAGAATAAGATCGAGTGAACGATGCTTAATGATCCTGGTAGTTGAAGCACCTAAAAATAAAGCCTAATAAACGGTGCTTAATGACCCTGGTAATTGAAGCACCTAAAACTATAACCTACTGGACGGTGCTTAATGACCCTGGTAGTTGAAGCACCTGAAACTAAAACCTGGTGAACGGTGCTTAATGACCCTGGTAGTTGAAGCACCTGAAACTAATGCCTACTGAACGGTGCTTAATGACCCTGATAGTTGAAGCACCTAAAACTAAAACCTAATGAACGGTGCTTAATGACCCTGGTAGTTGAAGCACCTAAAACTAAAACCTTCTGAACACAACCTACGACTACAACCTCAGGTACAACTATAATACACACAAAGGGTAATACACTGACAACTTCGGCAGGAAACACCTCACTACAGCAGGAGGAAACACAAAACAATAGAAGGCGACTCAGAGGGTCATTATATACGTGTGTGTGTGTGTGTGTGTGTGTGTGTGTGTGGACGCTGTCGGTACAACAAAGATACTTATTATCTACTTTAGTAACGTAACAAAGACAATTATTAATATTACTTTGTTACGTGTACCTGTGACCTGTACCAAGGGGTGTTCACAGGAGCCAGGAGCCACCAAAACAAAGGGAAATGGGCATAAGAATTCACCATCATAATACAAGATTTCACAGGAACCAGGATCCACCAAAACAAAGGGAAGACGAGCACAAGAATTCACCATAACCGATCCACCACCAAAACACACTTGACTCACAGGAACCAGGATCCAGCGTCACCGGGCATGTGTTGTGGCCACCATGACTATTCACCCGGATCAAGACCTCCTCATCAGAGTAAATATTCAGGAGGGTCCAGGAAGCTCAACTACCGGCAACACATCCGGGAAATAACCGGCCATTATGATGACCCGCTAACAGGTGGACGAGGAAATGACAGGAGTGCTATGGTGTTTTCTGTGTTGATAGTGACAACTGGGTGTGGCATCATCAACAACAACAACAACAACAACAATAACAACATCAATAATAACAACAACAATAATAATAATAATAATAATAATAATAATAATAATAATAATAATAATAATAATAATAATAATAACTAAAATAATTCACAATAACTTGACTCTCACCTCGGTAAATCAAATCAACATTAAAAGATATATAACTCTGCTTCTGTCTGTGTGTCTGTCTCTCTGTCTGTTTGTCTGTCTGTCCGTCTCCTTGAATACATTACTGTCTCTCAATATCTATGTACTAGGCCACGGTAGGACGCCACCCTCCGGGAGGCTCCACATTGTCTCACTGTTCAGTCCCCAAAACTTCTTCTTACATCAATAGTTCATTAACGGTGTATGTAAGTTCCACTACAACGGTACAGCAAAGGATATTTTTTTAGCATTAAACTGTTATTATTTTATTGTCAAATCATCACTACATATAACACCACCCATCATCACTACATATAACACCACCCATCATCACTACATATAACAACATCCATCATCACTACAGATCGGTAAAGTAGTTTCCGAGATTCTCGTGCGGACACACACACACACACAGACATACTTCTTTGTTTTATATATATATATATATATATATATATATATATATATATATATATATATATATATATATATATATATATATATATATATATATATAACCATCTACAACATAATACTGCAATATTAGCATTACATATATTTTTCACTTAACCTCATTACCATACGAACATTCAAACATTCTACACTTCACTACAACATCACACATTCTACACTTCACTACAACATCACACATTCTACACTTCACTACAACATCACACATTCTACACTTCACTACAAAATCACACATTCTACACTTCACTACAACATCACACATTCTACACTTCACTACAACATCACACATTCTACACTTCACTACAAAACCACACATTCTACACTTCACTACAACATCACACATTCTACACTTCACTGCAACATCACACATTCTACACTTCACTACAAAACCACACATTCTACACTTCACTACAACATCACACATTCTACATTCACTACAACATCACACATTTTACACTTCACTACAACATCACAATTCTACACTTCACTACAACATCACACATTCTACACTTCACTACAAAATCACACATTCTACACTTCACTACAACAGCACACATTCTACACTTCACTACAACATCACACATTCTACACTTCACTACAAAACCACACATTCTACACTTCACTACAACATCACACATTCTACACTTCACTACAACATCACACATTCTACACTTCACTACAAAACCACATATTCTACACTTCACTACATCACACATTCTACACTTCACTACAATATTAACCATTCGTTCTCAATTTCCTGCAGTCTACGTATTTCTAATCCCCCCCCCCACCCCCACTTCCTTCTAAGCAGCCACACAACAGGTGAGTAATTATCGTCTAGTGATACTTGAAGAAGGCCACAGATGCTGGGGGGCGTCTTGGAAGTGTTGTGTGAGGGAGACAACAGTATGAGAAGGTCAAAGTTCATCTCAGGTCATCACCACCACCACCACCACACGCACCAATCTTTTTTACCCCTCACTACTTCCCTCCCTCTCTCCACCACCACCACCATACGCATCTAGCCTCCTACTCTCACTATCTCCCTCTCTTCCTTCCTCCTCCTTCTCCTTCTCTTCCATCACTTTCTCACACCTTCCTCCAACACCCCCTACCCTCTCTCTCCACCAACACCTCCCCTTCTCCCCAACTCGTCCTCCACCATCAATCCAACCCTCCCTCTCCACCACCAACCCCTTCGACTCCTCCAACATGACCAATACCTCCTCTAGCTTTCCCTCCCTCCCTCCCTCCCTCCCTCTCACCTTCCCTCCCCTCCTATCGGCTTATGTAGGATATTCCCGAAGGACAATATTACCTTCTGACAAAATCCCACCGAACAAAAAAAAATCCCACGAAAATCCCACCTGACCCAATAAAAAAATCCCATTACAAAAGACTGAATCGGACGAAATCACACCAAACAAAACACCACCAGACGATACCTTATTGTACCGAATCACATCTGATAATATACCACAAGACAGAGTCACTTTTATTCGCCCTCTCTTTATTTTTTTTTCTCTCTCCCTTGTATTATTTCTCTCTCTTCTTCTCTTTCTCTCTCTGTCTCATTTTTTCTGTCTTTTGCTGACTCTCTCTTATACAATCGCAACCCACAAAACTAACCTAACCTAACCTAACCTAACCTAACCTAAAAAAACACACTCTTAAACACCTCAATTAACGAAGCACAGTAATACGTCAAAATGAACGCACTCTTTTATCAACAACTACGCACTTTAAACACCTCAGCTAATGAAGAGCAATACTACCTTACATCTAGTGCAAAATATGACTCATCTAGACTACGCAGTTAAAGAACCTCGGTTGTTAAGAGCAGCAGCAGCAGCAGTAGTACAGTACATTATAGCAATCAGGTGGCCGGAAATTACACACTGAAGGAAAACTCACACAAACTTCTTGGTTCTTCCTTCCTTGACGTTCACAGGTAATTTGACGTCATAAGATATTACCTGTCGTGTGTGTGTGTGTGTGTGTGTGTGTGTGTGTGTGTGTGTGTGTGTGTGTGTGTGTGTGTGTGTAGCCAGTACCGTTAATGGTTCACACGCTGCTTGTGTTAATTACGCTGATATTCATTTTAGTTTAATAGTCTTTGTCTGAGAGTAAGTGGCTGGTTGAGTGATCTGTCTGTCTGTCTGTCTGTCTTATCTGTCTGTTTGTCTGTCTGTCTGTCTGTCTGTCTGTGTCTTCTTGAATGGATGGAAAATTGTCTATCTGTCTCTCTTGTAAATTTTGTTTGTATGTCCTTGTGTGTGTGTGTGTGTGTATTGCTCTCTCTCTCTCTCTCTCTCTCTCTCTCTCTCTCTCTCTCTCTCAACGAGATCTCTATGCAAATGCCTCAAATTTATCATGTACCTAAAGGCTTAAGTCATCATCCTCAAAGGTTCAAGTCATAGTGAACAAGGGGTTAAGTCATCACATGTAAAACACCAAATCATCATCACAGTGAAGGAACAGAGTCATCATACCCGGGGGCAGGAGGAGGAGGAGGAGGAGGAAGATGAAGAGGAGGAGGATGAAGAAGAGGAGGAGGAGGAGAAGGAGGAGGAAGAGGAGGAAGATGAAGAGGAGGGAGGAGGAGGAGGAGGAGAAGAAGAAAGAAGAGAGGAGGTGCAGGAGTAAGAGGAGGAGGAGGAGAGGAGGATGAAGAAGAGGAGGAAGATGAAGAGAAGGAGGATGATGATGATGATGAGGAGGAGGATGAAGAGAAGAAGAAAGAAGAGAAGAGGTGCAGGAGTAAGAGGAGGAGGAGGAGGAGAGGAGGATGAAGAAGCAAGTCATCGCACTGGGTGGCGTTAATACTTGTACACGAGGATTAACGCATTCAATTGACCCTTCTGTCTGTCTCTGTCTTTCTGTGTATCTATTTCCGTCTGTCTATGTCTGTCTGTCTGTCTGTCTGTTTAGCCGTCAACTTCTCTAATTATATATATTCAATAGAGGGAAATTTTGGAGTGTTAAATATGAGTGATTGTACTTCCTAGTGTGTGTGTGTGTGTGTGTGTGTGTGTGTGTGTGTGTGTGTGTGTGTGTGTGTGTGTGTGTGTGTGTGTGTGTGTGTGTGTGTGTCTATCTTTCTATCTATCTCCATCATCATCAGTGTCTTCATTATCCCACGTTTATTGTTAGATCAGGGTCTTCATTCTTCTTTCCCCACACCATTCTTCTTCTTCTTCTTCTTCTTCTTCTTCTTCTGTGAATGATACGACCATCTCAATCTTCCTCACTGACAATTAATTTTTCAGTCTGACAGTCTAGTGTTTATCTTCCAGCCTTCCAGTTTTCCAGTCTGACAGTCTAAGGGTCTAATGATCTCCTCAACCAGTCTATTAGTTATCCCAGACTGATAACCTAGCGCTCTACAACTCATTCAATCAACCAATCAGACAGTCTAGAAGTCTCTAAGTCGCCCCAGTCGACCAAAATAACCCAGTCAAACAGTCTTCTTATCTGCCAAAGGTTCGCCGGCCACCAGGATCCAGGGAGTGGCTTCCGGCCTCTCATGACGTCAAAGAGGGAGCAAAACTTGAGTCCTGGAAAGGTAATAATAATTGTAGCCAAGGTCCGCATACTCACACCACCATACGATACGTTTCTTTTTTCCCCCCCGCCCTTAAATGGAGGTTATGTGAACGTACCACTACCTCTACCTGACCTCTACCTCTACCTGACCGCACTACTTTAGCCTCCAGTACAGGTAAGATGGAGGTAACAATGGCGTCTCAACTACACCCACACTCTAGATGGCTTAATTGTATTTATTATTTATTATTAACAGTAGGAAACAAAATAATCATCGTATTTTTAAGATTCAAGATATTTTTTTCTCCCCTCCTATTTATGGATGTAAGGATGTAGGACTCACTCAATAGACACCCTTAGACTACATCTCAAATGGCGTCGGAAATGTGCAATGACTCTACCGGCCGTAACTTGGTGAATCGCCCCATCATCATCATCATCATTTACGGGACATATAATTCAAGGTATTACTCTTGGACAATCCCGACTGACAGTGTTGCACAAGAGAGTTAGTTACTGCCAGGTGTTCTCGCATACTAAGTTAGGTTGACTGAAGAAAAACTTGATGTGTGTGTTTTTGAGAATCCGGATCTTAAGTTTGTGATCGTGATTGGTCGACTAAGCCTCCAAGTTCTAATAGACCCCAGTTCTAAGAGGTTCCGGTTACAGGAGGCCCCAATCCGAACAGTCAAGTTTAAATAGGCCTCAGTTTAAATAGACCCTAGATCCTAACAGTCAAGTTTAAATAGGCCTCAGTTTAAATACACCCTAGTCCGAATAGACTCAGTTTCAAATAGGCTCTAGTCCAACTAAGGCCAAGTTCAAATAGGCCCCAATTCTTTTCGGCTCCAATTCTAATAGGCTCAATTCTGGGGCCTATTATTACTGTAGCCCAGAAGCAATACGACTCTCCCATCTTCTCCTCCTTCCCTCTTCTTCACCTCCTTTTTCCCTACCCCTCTCCCATTCCCTTCCCCCTCCTCTTCCCCCAAAATAACCACACCGACCCCTCAAAACCGCGCCATTTCCAACCCGAGTGTAAAATTAAAAACCACATAAACAAAACAACTACAGAGTGATCAATAAGTCCCTGTGTGCTCCTGCAATACTAAAAAAAACACAACATCATCATTCCCAGTATTTACTCAACGTAGAACAAAGACAACTCAAATAAAAAAAAAATTATAAATGGTGATCAAAAAATCACAATGGATAATTTCTTCTTTTTTTTCCCCCTTTAATTCTGTATAATCTCTCGTACATGTGAGATGTTCTGAGAATTCCGGGTGGTCAGAAAAAAAAGGTTATTTGGTAATTAGTAAATATAATTGCTGTAATTACTGAGGTGAGGATGTAGAATTCAAGTGTGTATGTGTGTGTGTGTGTGTGAGAGAGAGAGAGAGAGAGAGAGAGAGAGAGAGAGAGAGAGAGAGAGAGAGAGAGAGAGAGAGAAACGTGATAATTATGACTGTAATTCCTGTTCTTTTTGTTCTAGAATCCCTTCTTCTTCTCTCACTTCTCTTCCTTTATCTATCTTTTTTCTATCTCTCTTTTCTCTTAATCTTCTACAATTTTCTTTCTCTTCTCTCTCTTCTCTCCTTTAAGTGAGTTTAAGTTTTAGAACATGAAGAAGGGAGAGAAAGGAGAGGAGAAGAAATGAGGAGGAGAAAGAAGGAAGAGAAAGAAGAGAAAGAAGAAAGGGGAAAAAGTAGGAGACAGAAGGAAGAGAAAGAAGAGAGAGGGAAAGGAGGAGAAAGAAAAAAAAAGAAAAGAAGAGAAAGAGAAGGGAAAGAGGAGAAAGAAGGATGAGAAAGGAAAGGAGAAGAAAGGAAGAATTGAAAGAAACGTCGTAAAACTTTAAATATGTCGTTAATGTTAAAATATCAACAAACTTTTAATACTTTATAATACTGACATCTAAAACTTTTAATAAATACTTTGTAAAAACACTAAAAAACCATTAAACTTTTACCAAGATCTATAATATTTTGTAAGAAGTAGAATTTAAAAACTTTTGTTATTTAGATAGAATAAAAAAAAGTTTCAGAAAATAACCTAAACACAGACTGAAAAAATATCTCCCTCCTTAGAAAAAAAATATACAACTTTTATTACTTTGACTTTACTGATAAATTACCATTCAAGTTATCGTGTGGAATTTCCGACGGGGTCATGATAGAGCTATACCACAGACACCACGTAAGGTTGGAATTCCCCACGAGAGGAACTGAGACTATGACCTTTATTTTAAGAGTGACTGTAAGGTGTTGTTGTATTTAGTGTATTTGTGTAGTTTGTATTGTATTATTTTTAGTGTTGAGTATAATTATGGTAGGTGTGGTGACAAGTGTGGAGAGTGACGTGGTGGTGAGTGACAGGTGTGGTGCGTGACGGGTGTGGTGACAGGTACAGTAAAAGTGACAGGTGTAGTGAGAGTGACGGGTGTGGTGAGTGACAGGTGTGATGCGTGACGGTGTGACAGGTACAGTAAAAGTGACAGGTGTGGTTACAGGTGTGGTTACAGGTGTGGTGAGAGTCATGGAAGAGTAGTACAGTATACAGGTAATCGCGTCTGGATGACTTCCGCCTCTGGTCCTCTGAGTGTTGGTCTGTCAGTCAGGGCCCACACGTGCAGGTGTTCCGCCCCAGTGAGGGAGGAGAGGAGGAAGAGTGAGAGGAGGAGGAGGAGGAAGAATGAAAGAAGGAGGAGGAGAGAAGGAGAAGGAAGGGAGAAGGAGGAAGAGAGAGAGGAGGAGGAGGAGGAGGAGGAGGAGGAGGAGGAGGAGGAGGAGGAGGAGGAGGATGATGAAGAGATGTAAGAGAAAGGATTATGGAGGAGCATAACGAAAAGGAAGAAGAAGAAGAAGAAGAAGAAGAAGGAAGAAGGTGATGATGACGCAAGAAGGGGAAAGGGGGAACAGCAGGGGGAAGAAAGGGAGAAGGAGAGAGACACGAAGAGAGGGTGGAAAGAAGACATGGAGAGGGGGAGGAAGGAAAAAAATATGTAGGGAGGAGGAGGAGGAGGAGGCGGTGGGGAGGATAATGGAGGAGGTAATTGAGGATAATGGGGAGGATATTTCGGGAATGGTGTATATTTGGATACTGGTGACCTTTCCCACCCATCACCCCTATCCTCACCCCCTACCAGTTCCTGCCTGGGTGAGAGGGGGAGGGGTGAGGAGGGAGGGGCGTGAGGAGAGGAGGGGGGTGAGGAGGGGGAGGAGACAGACGATGGGTAAGTAAAATATTATTAATTTAGTACAAACTCGACAGGTCTATCTATCTATCTATGAACCCATGGACCATAGACCCTGGACCTGGACCCTGGACCATGGACACTTGGCCTGGACCATGGACACTGAACCTGGGCCATAGCTTAGGTAAGGTAAGGTTAAGTTAGGTTAGCATCGAGGTAATTAATTATCAGGTACAATAAGCTGGGGTGTCTAATCTTCACGTAATTATTGGGAGTTAATGGTCATATCTAGTTAACAAGGTAGTACTTCTAATAGGGTGTTGGGGAGAGCTCTCCTGGCGGCGGGGTGGAGGAGAGAGAGAGGGTGAGATGGAGAGAGGGGAGGGGAGAGGGAGGGTGAGAGGGAGGAGAGGGAGAGGGAGGGGTTGGTCCTGAACCACTAAATCTTTCTACTTAACAAAAAATAAGATAAGACAAAACTTGATCCCCGGAACATTATCATCTCTTGGGGGAGGAAGGGGGAAGGGGAGGAGAAGGGGAAGGGGGGAGAGAGAGAAAGATGGATGAGGGGAAGAAAGGAGGAGGAGGAGGAGGGAGGAAGAAAAGGGGTAGAAGGAAGGGGAGGAGGAAGGAGAAGGGTGAAGGGGGAAGGGAAGGGAAAGACAGGGACAGGGGGAAGGGGGATGGAAAGGAGGAAGAAGAAGAAGGAGGAGGAGGAGGGGGGAGTCTTGCGTAGCAACAGAGACGCAGCGAGAAGTACATTACACACTCATCACAAGAATGACGATGGGCGTAAACTTCACCCCTTAGGAACACTGCGGCGTCACTACCTCAACCTCTGTGTGTCCCCTGTACCACCGCCACCACTTCCGGCACCACATACACACACCTGTCCACCACGTCCCTCCCCCGCCGCGACAGGTGCAACGACAGGTGCTGGCAAGGTTCATCAGTCTAAAGGAGAAGATGAGGAAATGACCCTATAGTGTGAAGGTTGATGACACTATCTGCCAACAGGGGGGTACTGGGGGAAGGGGCAGGGGAGGGGGTGGCGGGGGAGAGACACTAATTGGGGGACAAGTGAACTAGTGATTGACTGTCCTCGTCTGTCTCAGTTCCTCTAACAGCCATCATCGCGAGCTTTTTATTTTCCTTTCTCCATCCTCTCCTCTCATTTAACCTCATTTTCTTTCACTCACTTCTATCTTCTTCGACCGTGGGTCCTTATCTTCTATTAGTAATATTATAATTATTATTATTATTATTAATATTATTATTATTATTATTATTATTATAATTATATATATTATTATTATTATTATTATTATTATTATTATTATTATTATTATTATTATTATTATTAGACACCATAACTGGTACCGGTTTAATAAGCCCAGATACAGGTGCAGTTACAGGTAAAATTACAGGTTCATAGAGAAGTACAGTTATACGTACAGTTACGGATATGTGTGTGTGTGTGTGTGTGTGTGTGTGATGCAAGTGTGTGCGTAATACAGGTGTGTGTGTGTTTACAGATACGCGCGTAATACAGTAGAGTGCAATGCAGGTGTACTCGTCAAATGCAGGTAAAACGCAAATACCTAAGATGATGACGATGAAGGTGACTTTAGTGTCATTAATACGTGGGGAGGGAGGTGGGTGGGGGTCGATATACGCTTGTGCATCTGTTACTCGTTATGCGTAATTAGAGGAATTGATTCATGCTATTTTATTTTTTAGTTTGTTATGAGTCGTAGCTGTGGCGTATGGCAACTGGCTACTTTACGGAACAGTAACACCATTATCACCATTGTCACCATTACAATCACCATAGATACTACTACCAGCATCATCACCAATATTTCCCATCATCATCATCATCATCATCATCATCATCATCACCATCATCATCACCACCATCATCACCACTAACACCATCAGACACCATTTACAAGCGTCTCTCCCTCCTATCTCTTCCTCCTTTCCTCATCTTTACTCTCTTTTTCGATATTCATTTCTTCTACCTCATAAACCTTCCCCACAACTCCTCCCATAAACACCCCATAACCCCCCTTCTCCCCACAAACCCTCCCCCATGCAGTGCCCCATTATGGCGTGTCTTGTATGGGGAAACACGAGGCAGAGTCGCTCACTATCATGGCTCCAGTAATTACACCAGACAGTAATGACGGCTGGATTATGGGGGCCGCCATCTTGAAGGTCAGCCTGATCTATGCACGTGATTGGCCGCCATAGTATTTTGGTTTATAAGATGGTTTATTGATGTTTCAGGCGGCCATATTGGTGGGGAGTTGGCGGCTATATTGATGAGGAGGTTGGCGGCCATATTGGTAGGGAGTTGGCGGCTATATTGGTTTGAAGTTTGGCGGCCATATTGGTGTTTGATATCTGATACTCACCATCCCTCCATCTACCCTCCCCTCCATCTACCTTCCCCTCCATCTTTCTCAAAATGACCCACTTCCTGTCCTCTCCTCCCTCCCCCCTCAACCTATTTTACACCCTATTAACTCCTACTTTCTCCCTCCCTACATGCCTCTCCCTTCCCTTTCACTCCCCCAACTCCCTCTTCCCTCTCCTTTCCTCCCTCCACCCTTCTCTCTCCCTATCCCTTCTTTATTCCTCCTCTAAATCATTCCTCCTTCTCTCCTTTCTCTTCATGCCATCCTCTTACGCCCATCATCCCCACACGCCCATCGTCCACCCCAGAAGGTACAATTTGCGTGTGAATCTCCGTGAAATCTACGTCTATTACCCCCCCAGCCTACCCCCTCTCTCCCCCTCTTCCCCGTTCTTCTCCCCCCTTCCTACCCCTCATCCCCCACATGCGAAATCCACGCCCCAAACACCCGAGACGTTTTGCGAATTTGGACGATTTTTTCAATATATTTCAAGAATTCGAAGCGGATTATTTTTTGTCTTCTTTGGATATTTCGTGAATCGGATCCATTTTCGTGAGATTGTGTTCAGATAATTTACGAATTCAAAGGATTATTAAATTCATCTAACCTAACCTAACCGGGGGGGGTATGGGAAGTTATCAGGGGAGGTCGTGTAAGACGTATTGTGTGAGGAAGTGTAAAGCCACACCTCTATGCGGAGGGGGAGGAGGTTAGAGGAGAATGAGGAAGAAGAAGGAGGAGGGAGGGAGGAGGAGGAGGAGGAGGAGGAGGAGGAGGAGGAGGAGGAGGAGGAAGAGGAGGAGGAAGGAGGAGGAGGAGGAGGAGGAGGAGGAGGAGGCGACGACGACAGTGGTTGGGGAGGAATTGGAAGATGGGAAGGAGGAAGAGATGACGATCGAGAGGTGGACGAGAAGAAGAGAAGAGGGATGGAAAGTAGGTAGATAGAGATTGAACGAGAGAAGAAAACAGACGATGAAGAATACGAAGGGAATGGAAAGGAAAAAGATGATGAGGGGGAAGAGGAGGAAAGAGCAACACACACACACACACACACACACACACACACACACACACCCATCCACGCAATACTTTCCTGTCATCTGTTGTTATGGGCCAGACCGAGGTGGTATCAACCATTATAGTGGTACCAGAGACCTCTAGATTGGGACACAATGGTACTTGAAGCCAAAGAATCAGACACAGTGATATCAGAAGCCAAAGAACCAGACACAGTGATACCAGAAGAATCGGACACGGTGGCAGAGACTAGGACACGGGGTTCAGGTAAGAGGCTGGGCGGCTACAGGCATTTCCGGACAGGTAACATCTCGCCCCCAGTGAGTGTGACATAGGCCCCTCTAGCCCCGAGCACCAGTTACCGCAAGAAGGGAAAAAGAAGACGAAGAAGAAAAAGATGACTAGAATGACGAGGACCTCCAGTGACGATGACCTCCTCCAGTGGCGATGACCTCCTCCAGTGGCGATGACCTCCTCCAGTGACGACGACGACCTCCAATGACGACTTCCAGCAACGACGACTGCGACCTCCAGCAATATGGGCGACGACAACTACTAGCTATCAAAATTACGAGCGAATATGACCCTCATTCAACACCTACTAGCAGCTGTTAAAAACTATCAACAAATAGCTCGTGAAAAGCAAGGAGTAATTAAGAGCACAAGAAGTAACTCAACAAAGAACTCTTCCTCCCTCCCTCCCTCCCTCCCTCCCTGTCTCCCTCCAGCAGTTACTCCTCCCTCCGTCCGTCCCTCCCTCCAGCAGCAACCCCTTCCTTCCCTCCCTCCCCCCCTCATACCCCCCCTCCTTCAACCAAGTAGCTACCCTCCTCCATTCCTCCAATAAAAACCTCTCCCTCCACCTAGAAGAGACTCCTCCTTCCCTCCCTCCACCTCACCCCTTCCCTTCCTTCACCCAATTGCGAGCTCTTCTTCAACCCAGCTGCTACCCTCCCCTCCCTTCACCTCGCAGCGACCCCTCCCTCCCTCCATCTTGCTACGACCCTTCCCTCCCTCCCCACTTCCCTCCCCTCCCTCCCCTGTTGAAGTCATTTGTATTAACGGGCTAGAAATATCCTTTATGGACAATTAGCGTGTATTAGGGAGGGAGGAAGGGAGAAAATGGGGGTTCAACAGGGGGAAGGGAGAAGGGAGAAGGGGTAAGACTCACGCTCTCTCCATGTCTGCTCCCTCCCTCTTAACCTCTCATTATGTGGGGAGAGGAGAAGGGAGGGGGGGATAAGGGTGAGGGGGGTAAGTTTGCTTGCCTGCCTGCCTGCCTGGGGTCATCTATGTCGCTATTACTACTACTACTACTGCTACTGCTACTACCACTACCACTACTACTACTACTCGTTAATTGAGTTGAAAATAATATTGGCTAATATGTATATATATATATCAATGAACAATTAACATACCAGTAAATACGAACTAATGCAACGGGATTTTTTTTCTTTTACACACGTGACACCTGAGTGTCCGCCATGTTGGTTGAGAATGTAAACAAACAACGCAGGTCGACCCCAGACGCGCCGCCTCACCTTAAGACGACCATGTTGAGGAAATTACCACGAATGTAACTGCCCCCTTCCCCGTCCCCTCTATATACCGTTACTTTCTTAATACGGTACTATAGGATTCCACTCTGATCGAGGGTTAATACTGGAACTATCTATAATAATTGGTATTAAATCGGGAAGATGACTCAGGGCTTTTATCCATCGTTCGCTCCGTAAGGTAACTTTAGTTTAGTCAAGGTCAAGGTTAGGTTAGATTAGGTTAGGTTAGGTTAGGTTAGGTTAGGTTAGGTTAGGTTAGGTGTGCGTGTGGGGTGTAGTGTGTTGGAGTATGTGTGGGTGAGGGAGATAATGTGGGGCAGGGTATAGGGGAGGGAAAGGGGGTGTGGGGGTGTAGAGAGAAAGGGGTGTGAGGAGTGGGGAGATAAAGGGAATGAGGGGAGAGTGTGGGGATATAGGGGGGGGGGAGGCCTTCGAGAGACTTATCACCTGTGATCAACGTGTAATTAACCTGCAACAGTCTCCTTCACCTGATCAATTACCACCACAAACTGGAAGTGGGCAGCAGAGGTCACCATGACACAGCTGAGGGTGACGACACAACTCTGGGGAGGAGGAGGAAGAGGAGGAGGAGGAGGAGAGGGGAGGAGGAGGAAGAGGAGGAGGAGGAGGAGGAGGGGGGGGAGGAGGTTGAGGAGGAGGGAAGAGCGCAGTAGAGGAGGAGGAGGAGGAGGGAAGACAAAAAGTTAGAAATGTTGGCCAAGTTATGGAGGAAGAATTTTGCTTCTTGATCTTTTATTTCTTTTTCTTTCTGTTTCTCATTCTCTTCTTTGTTCTTTTTGTTATTGTTGCTGCTGTTCTTCGCCTTTTTTGCTGTTTGAGCTCAACGCGGCTGCCATTTTTGTTGTTGACACAGCTGGGTCGCGGCTCCTGTTGTACTGCTGGGGAGGAGGAGGAGGAGGAGGAGGAGGAGGAGGAGGAGGAGGAGGAGGAGGAGAGGAGGAGAGTGCGATGAAGATTCAAGTAGGGGGACGGAGTTGGACGAGTGGGATGTGTGTCAAAGAAGATAGTAGTAGTAGTAGTAGTAGTAGTAGGGCAAATGGTTTCAGTCTCAATAAACAAGAATTTACAGATGCCATTGCTCTAAGGTACGGTCGGCCAGTAGAAGGTTTGCCCTCCCAATGCGTGTGTGGCTCTTCCTATGATGGCGATCACGCCATGGTGTGCAAGAGAGGGGGCTTCATATGCATGAGGCATGACGAAGTAAGGGACCTTACAGCAAATATGTTGAAGGAAATCTGCCGAGATGTCATGGTAGAACCGACCCTCCTTCCTTTGGATGGTGAGATCTTCCAACATAGGACTTCAAACACATCTAACAAAGCCCGTTTGACGTCAGTGCTCGAGGATTCTTGACGCCGGGACAGCGAGCTTTCTTTGACATCAGGATTTTTGATCCCATGGCCGCATGTCACCGTAACCTGGCTCTCGATGCTGCACACAGGAGGAACGAGAACGACAAGAGAAGGGCATATGGGGAGAGAATTCAAAACGTTGATCAAGGCAGCTTCACTCCTCTAGTGTTCACAACCTCTGGTGGGATGGGACCAAGTGCAAGATGTTTCTACGCCAGACTCGTGGAGGTGATCTCCGAACAGAAGCAGCAGTCCAGAAGTTATGTTACAGCCTGGATGAGATGTCGACTGTCTTTCTCTCTCCTTCGGTCGGCTTTGCTCTGCCTCAGGGGAACGAGAGCTTCTGCCCCAATGCCGACAACTGCTGCAGATATTGACTATGAGGCTACAGTCACTGAATGCCGCATAGATCTGCGGCTCAACTAATTCAACACAGATAGGATAGCTACTTATGTATTAGGATATTTAATATTATGGTAATAAAATGGCGGCGAAGGTGTGGCTATTGGGGGAGGCTGGAGGCCAAAAAAAAAAAGTAGTAGTAGTAGTAGTGGTGGAAATGGTGAAACAGATGCCTTCTTTCTCTCTCCACCTTCCAAAAATTCCCTTCCACCACTTCCTTCCCCATTGATCATCATCCTTCCTGTGCCATAATTATTGCTCTCAGCGCTCGTCACTAACCCGGCCCGCTGACGCCTTACAAATATTGTTATTATTGTTTTTATTTATTCATGTCAGGTTATTTCTATTCAGGCGGTGGGGGGGACGTATATTCAACACATATCACCCAAAAGCAACGTATAGTCTTAAGCAACAATATACACACGAAGCCATTTAGACAGACAAACAGACAGACAGATAGACAGACAGACAGACAGACCCCCCTGTATATAAGTGTTTCCCCGTAGAAGATTTTAACCTAAACTTACATAATTTTAACTTAATTTAACGCTTCAGATCACGTCACCACCACACACACACTATCTTCTTAGTCTCTTCAGTGTCTGTCTCTACTGACTTGACTGGCAGTGTTCTTAAGTTTGAGGAAATACTACTACTACTACTTCTACTTCTACTACTACTACTACTACTACTACTAATAATAATAATAATAATAATAATAATAAATCACCTAATATGTAATACCAAAACTTTTCCTTATTTAAGAACTCTCATTTTCCTTGTAACAACCTCCGACCGGCACACACACACACACACACACACACACACACACACACACACACACACACACACACACACACACACACACACACACACACCACACACACACACACTAAACTGGGGTTCTTCATCTGCTATACCCCAGTGGTAGGGACGGGCCTCATAATTTAACACTGCCTGCCCTGCTACATCTGCCGTCTGCCTCCTCTCCTCCCCTCCTCTTCCTCCTTACCTTCCACTCACCCGCCACAACCACCACCACCACTACCACAATCCACTACCAACCCCCATCCGAGACCACCACCATTACCATCCATTACTACCCCCCACCCCATCCGACGCTACCACCACTATTACCCCCATCCAACACCAACATCACTACCACCACTACCACAATCCGATACCACCACAATTCACCACGATCCACATGAACAACTACCCCCCACTAAGAAGACTTCACTCCCTCCCTCCTCCCTCATCACTCTCATGCCCCTCACTTTCCCTCCCCACTTTCTCCCCCTTCTTCTTCACTCCATCCCATTCTTCTACTCTCCTCCTCATCCACCCATCTTTACACCCTCCATCCAACCCCCACCCACCCACCTCCATTCTTTCCCTCTCCTCTTCAATTCCCCAACCAACATCCCACCTATCCACCCTACACCCCCACCCCTATACTTCCTCACCCCCCACTCACCAAGGCCACAGGATTACCCAGGATAGCTAATAGAGAGGCCTTGGACCATGGACCAGTAATGGACCAGCCCTTAAGATGAGCTGGGTATCGGATTTTTCTCAACCTCTCCCCACTGACATTCTGAAAGAACCTTGATCATATGAGGGATAAAGTCTATTAATAGTCACACTCAGACGATGGACCATTTAAGACACTGTAGACAGATAGTAAATAAGAAGAGATGTCGTTTAGTTGGGTTAGGTTAGGTTAGGTGTAGTTAGTTTAAGTAGAGTTGGGTTAGGTTAGGTATAGCTGGGTTACGTTTGGTTAGGTATAGTTTTAGTTGGGTTAGGTTAGGTATAGCTGGGTTAGGTTAGGTATAGCTGGGTTAGGTTAGGTATAAATGGGTTACGTTAGGTTAGGTATAGTTTTAGTTGGGTTAGGTTATATTAAGCTGGGTTAGGTTAAGTTAGGTTAGGTTTAGTCAGGTTAAGTTAGGTGTAAATAAGCAAGGCTAGATTAGATATGAATTTTGGCCTCATATAAACATATTAATACCTAGTTTCCAGACGTCTGTTAATAAATTAAAGAACAAATAAATAAAAAAAAAAAAAATAAATAAATAAATAAATAAATAAATAAATAAATAAATGAAGACAAAAAAATATCCATAATTACATTCTCTCAACACTCGGTCTTCCAACAAAAACTACGACACCGAGAACCAGTTTCAAGATCAATCAGAGGTTCTGCTCCCAGATAGAGGCCCCAGGTGAGGTGTTCGGGCAACCAAGTAATGATCGTGATGGGACTAATACATTTAATCTAAACACAAGTCAAAATAATTCTTCTATCACAGGTAACAGCACAGGTTAAAGGTACAATACACTAAGACCGGTTCAGGTATATGTACGGTACTCTGAAGACGGTACAGGTGGATGTAACACTTAAAAATAGTGGTGCATATACAGGTACAAGTATATTGAGACACAACGGTACACACAGAGGTACAGGTACTCTGAAATAATGGTACAGGTACAACTCAGAAGAAAAGACACACATACAGGTACAGGTACACAATATCCCACGGTACACATACAGGTACAGGTACACAATACACCACGGTACACATACAGGTAAACATCTGTCAATATCAGTCATAAAAATTCAACTATCTATCCAAAGAGTTCACAAATTAATTACATCCTTCACCGCTACACTATGGACTTCTACTACAAACACCACAATCAAAACCACCACTACAATACCACTACCATCACCACTTCCACCACTACAATACCACCACCATCACCACTTCCACCACTACAATACCACCACCATCACCACTTCCACCACTACAATACCACCACCATCACCACTTCCACCTCCACAATACCACTACCATCACCACTTCCACCACTACAATACCACCACCATCACCACTTCCACCACTACAATACCACCACCATCACCACTTCCACCACTACAATACCACCACCATCACCACTTCCACCACTAAAATACCACCACCATCACCACTTCCACCTCCACTACAAAACACCACCATCACCACTTCACCCACACCACTCCACCACCACAACACCAACCACCACTCCACCACCACAACACCACCACCACACCACCCACCACTCCAACCACACCACCATCACCACTTCCAACCACACACCAACCACCACTCCACCACCACACACCACCATCACCACTCCACCACTACAACACACCACCACTCACCACTTCCCACCACCAACACCACCACCATCACCACTTCCACCACAATACCACCACCATCACCACTCACCACACACCACCACCATCACCCTTCCACCACCAACACACCACCACCATCACCACTTCCACCACTACAACACCACCACCATCACCACATTCACCAATACCCAACCACCATCACCACTTCCACCACCACAATACCACCACCATCACCACTTCCACCACTACAACACCACCACCATCGCCACTTCCACCACTACAATACCCACCACCATCACCACTTCCACCACTAATACCACCACCATCACCACTTCCACCACTACAATACCACCACCATCACCACTTCCACCAATACAATACCACCACCATCACCACCACCACCACAATACACCACCATCACCACCACCACAATACCACCACCATCGCCACTCACCACAACCACCATCACCACTCCACCCCACAACCACTCCAACCAACTCCACCCCAACACCAACCAACCACCAACCAACACCAACCAACCACCACCCAACTCCACCACCACCATCACCACCACAACACCAACATTCACTCCACCACTACAATACCACCACCATCACCACCACCACTACAACACCACCACACCATCACCATCACCACCACAACACCACCCACACCACTTCCACCACCACAACCATCCACCAACCACACTCCAACCACCTCACCAACCATCGCCACTCCACCAACCAATCACCCATCCACCACTACCACCAACCACCATCACCACCTCCACCAACACACACCACCACCATCACCACTTCCACCACCACAACACCACCACCACCCACTTCCACCTCCACACACCACCACCATCACCACTTCCACCACAAATACCACCACCATCACCACTACCCAACAACACCACCACCATCACCACCACCAATACAATACCACCACCATCACCACTCCACCAATTACCACCACCACCACTCCACCACACCACCACCATCACCACCAATCACCAATACCACCACCATCACCACTTTCACCAAACTCCACCACTCCAACACCACCCACCACCATCACCACTTCCACCACTACAATACCACCACCATCACCACTTCCACCACTACAATACCACTACCATCACCACTACAACCACTACAATACCATCACCACCTCTACTACAACAACACTACTATCATCCCTACAACCACTACACCACCATCCCCACCCACCACCACCACCACCACCACCACCATCATCAACACAGTATCACACACAGAATGACCGGGTTCTCCTCACAATCCATAATTCACAATAACGAGTTATAGGTGAGGCTGACGGTACAATCCCCCGGCCAGAGCCTACCTACCTACCTACCAGTTCAGCTCTCACAATCAATAAAACTCTCAACAACAACAATAGCCGCCCAACACTCCCAACTTAAACTTTATATGAGGCAGCAGGGAGAGTATATAAATATTTCTCTCCCAATTCCTTTATCTGCTTAATTCAGTCCGCCCTAAAACACACACACACGCACACACACACAAAAAAAAGTTAACCATCGGACCTAAATTCCCACATTTGCCGCTGATTCAAATTACATAGGTAGAAAATTGTATTATGCTCGGCGGGCAGCGATTCTGGCGCAGGTAAAATCATCGTGTACATTATTCCCTAAAAACTGTATCCGAGGCAGATTTTCCCTCACACAAAATGACCCAGAGCATTTCACTCAGACTTTCCCGTCTCTCACCCGGGTTTCTCGTCTATCTACGTGAGAGAACTGATCGATCTCTGACTGGGAAACGACTAGAGACAAAGATAGTGTTAATCACTCGACCAGTCGTATCGATTCGAACAAGAAACAGATTGGAAATGCGTCGCCTGGAGGGATACCGCTCGGGGGTCGAACCACTGTGAAACAAGTCGAAGCCCAGCGGGTCGCCGGTAAGCGCATTATCCTTTTTTCGCATTGTCTGTTAAAAGCCCGATTGCCACCTGTTGCCAGCTGTTGAGTGAGTCCGGGGACGGGGAAGCTTAGCGGCCTAGCGCACGGGATCACGCCAAATCCCAGATACACCCCTCTTACTGCTGCCCCTCCACCAACACTACCAATTCATATTTTGACACCGCGTCGTCCACTACACACCTCCACGCCCGGCTCAACTGCACACGAGGGGGGCAGAGGGAAGGGTGGGGAACGGGGTGACATTTCTCTAATAGCCTCTTGTTGTCTGTGGTGGGGGTGAGAGGGTGAGAGAAAGTGGGATACGATACTACTTAAAAGTGTGTCAAAATTTCTAATTGTTTTTGACGATGGTAGATCAAAGTTAGTGTGTGTGTGTGTGTGTGTGTGTGTGTGTGTGTGTGTGTGTGTGTGTGTGTGTGTGTGTGTGTGTGCGTGTGTGTGTGTGTAATACTAAATTTAAAGACAAGTCAATCAAAAAATTATCATGCTCAACCCGAAGTCCCTGAGGTCACATATAAGTCCAACCCAACAGACATTCTTCTTCTTCTTCTTCTTCTTCTTCTTCTTCTTCTTCTTCTTATTATTATTATTATTATTATTATTATTATTATTATTATTATTATTATTATTATTATTATTATTATTATTATTATTATTATTATTATTATTATTCCTCCCAGGACAATCAACGCCATTTCTAAACAACAACTTCAATCAATATTTTCCCACAATAAAATCTGATATCGTCTTTTTTTCCTAGGACGCTTAAAGAGGTATTTGAGTTTAATTTGCAAAGTCATTAAATCGGTATAATGGTGATTAGCTCAGCGGCTTGAAAATCGCTGCAATTATTGTACGGCGTTAAATCAAGGAGGAATTGGCGCATCCGCTTTAACTTAGTGTGGTACAAGCTGGGGTGAGGGGTGAGGGGTGAGGGAGGAAGGGAGAGGTGAAGTGAGAGGACAAATATAATGTAAGTAGAGAGAGAGAGAGAGAGAGAGAGAGAGAGAGAGAGAGAGAGAGAGAGAGAGAGAGACATAAGATAAGGCGGTCAGGTAAGACATTAGTGGAAATGGGGAGACGAGAGAGGAGGGGTAAGGACTAGACAGGCCAGGAGATAGGTAAGCCCCCCCCAATTCCACAATCCCCCCTTCACCTACACCCTAAAAACAAAGACGAATGACCAGTACCTTAACACATCATACTGAAAACGAATCATTAGGGAAAAACACACACACACACACACACACACACACACACACACACACACACACACACACACACACAAACACACACATAAAAGCGAATCATTTTGGAACAGCTGTCTCTCCCTCCACCTCACAATAGCTTTTTAATTATTATTTTTTTTGTATTTAATTTTTTTTTCGTTTCTCCAATTTTATTTTCCTCGTGTCATAAAGTATCGTTCTTAAAAGGTTTATAACAGATATTTGTTGCTGGGAACACGAAGTTATTACGGGAAAATTAGTACAGTGAGACCAGGTGTATTGTTATTATTACCTGTGATGCGTGATTGTGTGGAGAGAGAGAGAGAGAGAGAGAGAGAGAGAGAGAGAGAGAGAGAGAGAGAGAGAGAGAGAGAGAGACTATACACTGACCAGAAGAAAAAAGTACACACACACACACACACACACACACACACACACACACACACACACACACACACACACACACACACACACCACCATAAACCACCCTCGGCACTACCTTCCCCATGACCCTTAATTACCAAACCTCAATCCCCTTGTGTGCGATAATTTAGCTTTTTAAAGTACCATAATTCAGCTCGCCCAGCACAAAGACTTAATCATGCTAAGTAGGGGGTAATTATTGGAACGATGACGTAGTTAGCTTAGGTCATCTTAGCTGTGGTTAATGATGTGGGTCATACTGAGCTTCTTATGGACGTCATCTTAGCTGTGGTTGTAAATACCTTACCGCTAACCTATTCAAGCCTAACCTAACCTAACCTAACTCCATGATAGCTTTTGGGTATTTAATCATCAGGTGAAATAAACTGGGGTGCCTAATTTCAGGTGACCTAATTTTATTTCGTTTGGTTTAAGAGAAAAATAAGACCCCAATAATTCATGTTCGTGGTATTCTCCATCATTGGCTACCACACTCTAATAATTCATGTTCGTGGTACTTTCCCATCATTGGCTACCACACTCTAATAATTCATGTTCGTGGTACTTTTCCATCATTACCCTACACTCTAATAATTCATGTTCGTGGTACTTTCCCATCATTGGCTACCACACTCAATAATTCATGTTCGTGGTACTTTCCCATCATTACTTGCATCCCCTCCCCCATGTTTACACCAAGTCCTCGAACTCAGCTGATCAGCCATCGACGTGAAATTAATAAGTTAAATAAGAGAGAAGAAGGAGGAGAGAGAGAGAGAGAGAGAGAGAGAGAGAGAGATATGAAACATTTAGTAAGGTGATATGGAAAAGGGTAGGAATGAAGGGGAATGAGAGAGAAACAGAAAAGAAGATAAATAGAGAGAGGGGAGCTGATGAGTAGGGTAGAGGTGAGGGGGAAGAAGAAGAAGAGAGGGAAAACGGAAGAGAGGAAGGGGAGGGAAGAGAAGAGAAAGAGGGGAAGGAAGGGAAGACTGAAATGAAAAGAAAAACAAAGAGGGACACAGGGAGATAAGAGAAGGGAGAGGAGCAGGAGAAGATGAGGAAGAAGGGGGGGAAGGAGGAGGAGGAGGAGGAGAATGTGGTAATCCAGGAAGTTTGTAGGCCCAGGGCTACTCCAAACCCACATCCAACTGACCCACCACCACTACCACTACTACTAACACCACCACCACCACCACCACTGCTACCACCACTATCACTACTACTACCCCTACCACTACCACCACCTTCTCAATTCATCACTATCACAATCACCACCATCATCACTATCACTACCAATAGTACCATCACCACCACTACCATCACCACTCACCACCGCCACTACCCTTCCCTACCACCATGACCACCACCATTTTTCCTTCCTCCTCCTCCTTGGACTGGTTTAAGATGGTTTATTTAAATTTAGATGCAGATTAGAGGGCAAGGGACGAGGGAGAGAGGGGGGAGGGAGAGGGGAGGGAGAGAGGGGAGGGAGAGAGGGGGAGGAGGAGGGAAGAGGAGGGAATGAGGGAGGGGTAAGTGGAGGGTAAAGAAGGAGAGAGCAAGAAGGAAGAGCAGGGTGGAGAATATAGAAGGGTAGAAGGAAGAAAGGCGAAGGGTAAGGAAAGGGAAGGGAGGGAAGAGTAGGGAAGGGAAGGAAAGGGGCAAACATAAAGAGTTAATTAAGGGGTTTTATGGAGGGGTAGTTAGGATGGCGGGAAGGAGTATGGGGGGTAGGAGGGTATGGGGGAATGGGGAATGGGGAATGGGGAAGAATAAAGGAGGTGGTCAGAGGTATTATGGAGACGGGTTAAAGGTCAGAAGAGAGGGAGAAATGGTGCTGCTAGAGTAAGGGGGAGGTGGGAGAAGGGTGATGAAGGAAGAAAGGGGGGAAGGAGGAGAGAAAGAGAGTAGGAGAAGTAATGGAGGTGGAGCACTAGTTCGCCACCACCACCATCACCACCACCACCCTCCTCCTCTTCCTCCTCCTCCTCCTCCTCCTCCCTCCTCCTTCCTCCTCCTCCTCCTCCTCCTTCCTCCTCCTCCTTCCTCCTCCTCCTCCTCCTCCTCTTAACTCTCCATTGAGGCTCTTATATCATCACAATGACACATTTATAATCTTAAATAATTTACACATATAACTTGTTTTTCCAGGTAAAACCCAATCAGCTGTTTTATGATGGCGGAGGGTATGTTGTTGTTGTGATGGCGGAGTGCATGATGTACGATAACTGTCTCCACCTTAATATTAAGAGAATAATGACACACTTAGACACACACACACACACACACACACACACACACACACACACACAAACACACAGTCTTTCGCAGTTAAGAGCGAAGTTTTGCTGATGCATGTAAGGTTGGAAATCCTATCGGGACCATAACACTAAGTAAAGCAGAAGACTTAATAGAAGGTATGAACATAGCCCCCTCCCTCCCCCTCCCCCGAGCAGTAAATATAGGGGGATAAATATAGCACTGTAATACCTCCGAGGGAATCATAAAACCACCACAGGTTCCTTTTTATATACAGAGATGAGCTTTAGAAGGTTGAATGACATCCTCTTGCCCCTCACTTGTCCTTTGCCGTCAAGATCTTCCCCAAACACAAGAAGAACAAGTTTGAAGAACAACCTGACTGGTGAACAAGAACGAGTTTGGTGAACAACTCTTAAGTGAACATGGCAGGACGGGTTTTTTCTTCTTTTAACACTAAAATTATCGTAAGCAAAGGTAAGGGATACGTAAGCGTTGAACAGATGTATAACAGCGTTGAACAGATGTATAACGGCGTTGAAGTTAGATAACGATGTTGAAATAATTAGATACCAGCACAAACAGATAATTAATGCTGAAGAAAAGTGTTGAAACAGATAATGGCCTTGAGTAAACAGATAACAGGAGATAACAGCATCACCATGACAACAGAAACAGAGGCGGTAGGTTAGAGCAAACGTGGAGGAGGGGGGAGGGGGAGGGGAGAGGGTAGGAGAGGGGGGCAGATCGTGACCCCGTCCACTCAGCGTAGGACGGAAGGGTGTAATCAAGGGGGAGGGAGAAAGGGGGAAGGGGAGCTACTACCCCTCTTGTCTCCCCAGGCCACCCTCTGATTAAGTGGGGGAGGGGGAGGAGAGAGAGAAGGGGAGGGCAGGTGGTAATGCTGCCCTGCGTGTTCCTAATAGTTGGTCACTTGAGGGATATCTCATATGAGAGGGGAGGGGAAAGGGAGGGGAGGAAGGGGAGGGAAGGGAGGGGAGGGAAGGAGGGGAAGATGGAGGGGAGGTATGTGAGGGGAAGGGGAAGTAAGTGAGGGGAAGGGGAAGGTAGGTTAGGGGAGGGGAAGATAGACGAATGGGAGGGGGAAAGATAGGAAGAAGGGGGGGAAGGTGAGAAAGATGAATGGGGAGGGATAGTGAGTGGGGAGAGGTAAATAATGAGTAAAGATGGGGAGGTTTGACGGTAAGGATGAATAAGCAAGGACAGATAATGGGGAAGGGTTTGTCTGAAGTGGGGAGGTGATGGGGCTGGTGGAGCAAGTTAGGTGGGGAGGGTAAAGATGATGAGTGGGGAGGTGAGGATAAGGGCTGGGGTGTAGGGTGAGGAGCGGACAAGGGGAGGGGAAAGGAGAGAACTATGGGGAGGAGGGGTGAAGGTATAGGACTGACATCAAACTCCACAAAAACATACATGTCAATATCTACCCCACACACACACACTCCCCCCCACACTACCCCCCACCCACACACACTACCCCCTACCCACCCCCCACCACCCCCAACAAATCATCAGAACCAAGTCTTCTTATTCATCTTTTTTCAGATTTTTTTTTAACACACAACAAATTGACAAAGACTCATAAGGTATCTGAACTCTCAAATACGGATACATCTAATATCATAAATTCCTCTCCTCGCTCAGTCTATAATTTGGCCCTTAGTTGAATTCCAAAACCTCTCGTCTGGCAGGAAGTATACAACATGAACACACAAATGTCACATTATCTCCGGAGGCAAATTTTTGAGGAGGATTCCATTTTAAGATAATTGGGTTAGTTTGGGTTAGTTTTGTGGCGCTGCTGGTGGGTTGGGTTGGGTTGGGTTGGGTTGGGTTGGGTGGAGTTCCTTACATCATCCACTATCGTCATCATCCGTCATTATCCCACTGCCAACAACAATGTCATAACTACAATCACTGTCATTGCCACTGCCACCAATCTCATCCCACCACCAATCTTAATGCTGTCATTACCACCACCACCTGTACACACCACTGTCACCACAACAACCATTAACACCATCACCATCACTATCAACACCATCACCACCACCAATCCCTATCAACACCATCACCATCACTATCAACACCATCACCACCACCGCCACCAGTGTTGAGGATAATAGGTGGTTACGAGCGGCCGCGGGCAGGAGCTGATGAATGACCCACCTCTAATCACCTAATCACTTGCCTCCACCAATCATTAGCTTCTGTTTCATCCTCGTCTACTCGGGCTACACACACACACACACACACACACACACACACACACACACCACTACTGTACCAAGAACACCATTCAACACCTTTGCAACAAACACAACACCCTTGCAACATACTCCACACCCTTGCAACATACTCAACACCCTTGCAACATACTCAACACCCTTGCAACATACTCAACATCATTGCAACAAACTCAACACCATTGCAATAAACCTTAACCATATCAATATTCCTTTTGTTACAACGCAAAGTGTCAGTTTTCCAAGAAGCGAGGCAGTAGGGGAGGGAGGGGGGGGGGTGATATCGAACGGACAGACGAATAGACGGACGGACGGACGGACAGAGGAGCGAGTAGACGATGATAATACTTCTGTCAGGTCAAGTCAGGTCAGGTCTCAGGTCCAGGACAAGGGATTAATAGGTACCAATATCACAACCTCAGGGATTAGACCACCTACATCACCTGACGACGACTCACTGACTACCTGATATACTGTACAGGTCTCAAGAGATTTACAGGTAACGGGACAGCAGCCGTGAGCGTGTACAGGTGAGAACAGGTGAGAACAGGTGAAAATTAAACGTATCACCTCTAGTACCTTTATTCTTTTTATATTCTTACTTCTATTCTCAGTATTATTGTTGATGTCATAAAATAGAAGAAAAAATTATCTTACGAGAATAAATTTAATCTTAAGAGAGTTTTTAAAATGAATGGATACAAATACTCCCATATACGACCTGAGGAAATGGGCTCAGGGGTGACGTCACACAAGGTAATTGATCATAATATCCACAGACCTTAAAGTAAATACCTGAGATAGTAAACAATGACGTCATAATTACTCTTTAACACAACCAAACACTTAAGCAACATTCTTACAAACATTAACAAAAATGGGGTAAAATTTCGTCTACTTAAAAAATGTCTAATTATTTGTTTGTAATTTTAGTAATGGCAGCCATCTTAAGGACGAGCACCAACCTGGAATGCAGTCTTTGGAGTGATAACCATCCAAGGAGTAATTACCTCAAGCTTCACCAACAATGAGTTATAAAATTTCCAAGAAGACCAGAATTTGAAGCCTTAATAAACCAACCACAAAAGAAGCTTCAACGGAGTAAGAATGTTGGTGAATGTTAAAGAGATCATCACTATTATTGTACTTAATGACGAGCAACACAGTAAATCCGACTATCAGAACGGTTCGAAAATACTCCAGTTAAATAGACGCCACTTAAATATACGCCACTTAGATATACGCCACTTAGATATACGCCACTTAAATAGACGCCACTTAAATATACGCCACTTAAATATACGCCACTTAGATATACGCCACTTAGATATACGCCACTTAAATAGACGCCACTTAAATATACGCCACTTAAATATACGCCACTTAGATATACGCCACTTAGATATACGCCACTTAGATATACGCCACTTAAATATACGCCACTTAAATATACGCCACTTAAACATACGCCAATTAAATTTCACCTAAACGAAAATAAAAACATCGAAGGAATTATTAAACTCATATTCTCAGCTATTCATTCAGGACATGCTTATTACCTGTATCCCGGATAATTATTGGTCGTAAATCCACATTATAAACCAATTGGTGTAGTTGGAGAGTAAACGTCATTATATTCTACTTACATTGTAGTTACTAAGTAAGCAGATGGGGAAAATACCAGAATAAGTTATTATCTCATTGTTTTATTTCTACTAATATTTATGTTTTGTCAAGGAAATAATAATACACACACACACACACACACACACACACACACACACACACACACACACACACACATACACACACACACACCCGACTGACTGACTGACACGAGGCGGAGTATTTAAGGGCAAGTCATACAGGTCGCCGCCTTGGCTCTGATACCTCGCGTGACGTCATCATATAACCCGGCCCACTGACGGCTGGGTTTTTAGCATTAGCTCTTTATTTTTCTCTTTTTTGTCTCGGTTTTCTCTTATTTTTCTTTTATTTTCTCTTATTTTTCTTTTAGTTTTCATCTCTTATTTTTCCTTATTTCCTCGTATTTTTTCTAATTGTTTATCTTATTTTCCCTTGTTTTTTTCTCTCATCTCTTTTTTACTCTTATTTTCTTATTTTCCATTTTTTCTTATTTTTCTCTAGTAAAGTTCTTCTTCGGCCAGTGGTGATGGGTGATTCACTATACTCATGTTCGACCTTGAAAACACATCATTAACCTCACATTTTGAACACCTGTTGACCGAAAGCTATTTGGTTCACTCTGGAGATTAGAGATTATGCAACCCAAGTTTATTTCACTTGAATAATAGGGTACACTTTTTGCTATGTCGTAAGGAAGATTAAAACACACTAACGTTACCTGAGGGGTGGGGGGTTAGATTACGGTATGTTTAGGTTAGGTTAAATTACAGTCGGGAAGCTTCAAATATAGGTTGGCCCGCTGCAGTTTCCTCCATTCTTATGTTCTTATAGGGCAAGTTAACGTTAGGGTGTCTAATCATCAGGTGAAACAAACTAACGCATCTAAGATCCCCACGTAAAACAAACTTAGGGAAGGGAGTCAAAAATATATCCACCTAACCTAACAACATTTTTAAGCAAGGAACTGGTGAGAACAGGAGACAGGGTAAGGTGCTATGCTATACATTAGGAGTAGAACACGTCACGACTGATATCTGATGCATGAGGCGGCCGGTGTGTGATGTTACAAGGGCAAAACACGCGAGAATATTCCTAGTAGTGGCATGGCGACCTCACCTGTTTGTCTGACTACTGATGTATTGGGCAATTCAGTGCTGTTTTATATGGCGCTTTGTCTGTGGTGGTGGAGAGAGAGAGAGAGAGAGAGAGAGAGAGAGAGAGAGAGAGAGAGAGAGAGCAAACGAAAAACAAGAAAGAAAATTAGAAGCAAAAACAGATAATAAAATAAAATAAAAACGACAAGAGAAAGAAACTAGAAACAAAACAAGAGGAAGAAAAAACAGTCAATCCTCTTCCTAGTAATAAAAACATTACACACACACACACACACACACACACACACACACACACACACAGAACCCAGACCCTCACCCAAAAATATATGAACTCCAGAATCACAGAGGCAAGAATCCCTACTTAACATACCTAATAACCTATTATGACAAGGCAACTACCAGGTAAATCCAGGTAAGTGACTACACCGGGGGATCAATGCATAAGAAGACCTTAAGAGCTAAAATTACACGTATTCCCTGGATAGTATTCGAACCAACGTTATGAATACCGCCATTGAGAAGGTTCTATCCAATTCACCACCGCTTCTACAACAGCTGAATAATACTAACATGGAATTGAGGATTTTAGCTGGGAAGAAGGTGGCTCAGTAATGGAGAGAGAGAGAGAGAGAGAGAGAGAGAGAGTACATTTAATATAATCACTTATATCTTAATTAATTTATATCTACGTCAGAACACAAACTGAACGTACACGTCATTGTGAGGTAACGTAGAGAAGTGGAGGGAGGAAGATGAGGGCGAAGGTGGATGCTGGAGGTAGAATGAGGTAGAGATGGAGGTAGGTAGAATTACTGACCACCCCCCTGTAGAGTGACACGTGGGAGGGGGGGGAGGTGGGGGTGGGGAGGAGGGGGGGGAGGCTGGGGGTGGGAAGGGGATGGGAGATGGGGAGGGTCTACTGATAGGCACTTCCTCCTCTTCCTTCTTTGTGTCTCCTCCCTCCTTTATTGTCCTGCTCCTCTCCCATTGTTCGCACGTCAGGATGTGGGAGAGGTGAGAACAAGGGGAGGAAAGAGGGAGGGAACGAAGATGGAAGGGGAAAGAGAAAGAGGGGAAGTGTGTGTGTGTGAGAGAGAGAGAGAGAGAGAGAGAGAGAGAGAGAGACGATGCTAATCTTTCTCTGTCTCTTTTATCTCATCATTTCTCATCTCTTGTATCTCAATTACCGCCCTGTCTCTCAACTCTCTCTCTCTCCCTCTCCCTCTCTCTCTCTCTCCCTCTCCTGCTCACCTCACTATCTCTTATTTAATTAACTGTTATCTCAATAACCTCACTGTCTCACTCACTTCATTGTCTCTGGCTTCACTCTCTCTCATTTACATTCCTGTCTCTCACACGCTTCATTATCTCTCACTTACCTCTCACAATGATGTATCTCACCTCACTCTCTCCTACACTATCTCCCACTGTCTCTCTCTCTCTCTCTCTCTCTCTCTCTCTCTCTAACTATATATTCAGCTGTTGGCCAAGTCAAACAAGTAAGTTTAACACTGTACTGTCCCTACTGCTCCTTGTGTTGGGGAGAGAGAGAGAGTGAGAATGAGAGAGAGAGAGGGGGGAGGGAGAGAGAGAGAGAGGGAGGGTAGGAGGGAGGGAGAGGAGAGGATATGTTGAGGTAGAAGGAGGGAAGGAAGGGAGAGAGAGAGAGAGAGAGAGAGAGAGAGAGAGAGAGAGAGAGAGAGAGAGAGAGAGAGAGAGAGAGAGGAGAGAGAGAGAGAGAGAGATTAACGACAGTATAGGAGAAGGGGACGTAAGTGAAATTGGAGATATAATGATGTGGGAAGGAGGGTGAATGAGGGAGAGGGGGAAAGGAAGAGAGAGGGGAAAGGGAGAGGTAGGAGGTAAAAGAAAGAGTAAGGAGGAAAGAAGGAGACAGACAGAGAGAGAGAGAGAGAGAGAGAGAGAGAGAGAGAGAGAGAGAGAGGAGGATTGAAGGAAATATACAAGAAAACAAGAAAGGGAAGAAGAGAGAAATAAAGAAGGGAATAGAGAGGGAGGGAGAATAAAAAAGAAATAGTACACAGAGAAATAAAAGTGTAAGGGAGAGAGACAGAGAGAGAAATAGAAATCTTTAGTGTGGAGAGCTGAAGCGAGGGAGGGAGGGAGGGAGGGATAGAAGGAGGGAAGGGGGAGGAAAGGAGGGAAGGAAGGGGGATGGAGGGAGTGAGGGAGGGAGGGGAGGAGTTTCCAATCCAGTCTATTCCGATAATCAAGGAAAAACATAAATGATTGATTAACGGACAGACAAACGAAAGGACGAACGGACGGACGGACTGACAAACGGACGGACCCAGTACCCCCCCCCAAATTTCCCCACCAATTTCCACCAAAATTTTCTCAGTGTTGCAAATTTTTCCGTGTCCTAAATTATTCCCTAGTGTACCAAATCGTCCCAAGTGTCCTAAATATTTCCCCTAGCATAACAATATTCCCCTAGTACCAAAAAATTCCCCACCCCCGAACCCCATTTCCCCTGTTTCAATCTCCTTCCTCCCCTAGTGTCCCAATTTTTTTCCCCCCCATCTTGGCCCCCTACACACCTCAGTATTCCAGGCATTACGGTTGGTATTTCATGAAGGGAAGACTCTCATTTTTGTGGTCTTAACCCCAGTGTGTTTTGTGACGTCAACAGAGGTGAATGTAACGGTGGAAAGTTTTTTTTTTTTAAATAGTGTATATGTTGGGGGAGGAGAGGGACGGGAGGGAAGTGGAGAGGAGGGGTAGGAGGGGATGGGGGAGGAAGGAGGGAGATAAAGGGGGAGGTAGGTAGTGGGTGAGTATTGTACAGGTATGTGTCAGTGTACAGGTGAGAGATTTGCTATTATGGGGGATTTTATGTCCGTGTTATATAGAGGGGGGGGGCTACACGTGTTATATTATGGGGGAGGGGGAGGGGGGTCTTTTGTGTGTCTCGTGGGGTGACTTATATGTGTCATAATATAAGAGTGAAGTTTGAGTTATATTGTGGAGGGCAAATGTGTGTACCTGTGTTATATAATGTTTGTTTACAGGTGTAGTTATGATACTTAAAAGAAAACGAGGAGATAAAAGTATAATTAGGGGGAGGATTAGAAGATGATATGGAGAGAGACATGGAAAAAAACACCCAGTTGTTATACTTAAATAGAGGAAGAGAAAGAGGGAAAAGAATGAACAAAATAATGAGAGAGAGAGAGAGAGAGAGAGCGAGAGAGAGAGAGAGAGAGAGAGAGAGAGAGAGAGAGAGCGAGAGAGAGAGAGAGAGAGAGAGAGAGAGCGAGAATGACCTCAGCAGCGGATGGTTGAATGAGCCATTAGTTTTCCTCGGCGACTTTATAGAACATTAACGTTGATGGAGGCTGTAACACGAGGCCCCGATCAACCACTGACCACTTGAGGGTGACGTCCTACCCTGTCCTGTGGCTCTTGCGCGACTGTCTTGATGCCAGCAGACACTCGGGGGGGTCACGTACAGCATCTGACGCCTCTATTTGCAGGCTGGTTCCTTCCTGGAGGAGACAGGAACCCAGCGCGAGTACTTGAGAGGTACTAAGTAGACTACACATTCCAGGCGCAGGAGTTGCCTTTTACAGTGGCAGTTATCAGACACGAGCAACGTCTGAGGATGAGTCTCTGCTCGTATCCTGATTTAGAAGGATTTATAGAGCGGCTTTTTACCGCCATAAACATACTGTATCGCCTCCCGTCTCTCTCCTGCCGGCGTGGGTGCATGAGCCATGGCAGGACGGGTTCTGGGAGTTGTGGTTCTTATCAGCCATCGTGCGCGGCCGCCTCGACGCCTCTTAATGTCACTTACGCCGGGACGATGGCGTAGTCGGGGGCTCCAACCTGCCTAGATGTCATAATCAAGAGAGAGAGAGAGAGAGAGAGAGAGAGAGAGAGAGAGAGAGAGAGAGAGAGAGAGATGATCTGCAGCCTGGGTAACTCTTCACTTGTATCGCCAAATTCTCACAAAATGTGGATTCGGTAAGAAGAAGAAAAAAGGAAAGGTTAGCCACAGTCAAATATCAAAAGGCAGGTCAGATCTCAGGTAACAGTTGACCGTCCATTTAGGACTTTGCTGGCGAGAATTTGATCGGTATCCGAGATCAACCGGTGGATTTAAATCCCAAAGGCAAATGGCATAACCGACGCCAGTGTGGGATTTTTGTAACCTAAGAAGTCGTGGTTGTAACGAAGGGTTTAGCGGGAAATAAAGCTCCTCAGTAATTGGAACGGCTTATTGGGACCTTCCCCCGGCCATTCTGCCCGGCACCATTCACCCTGCACACTCCACGACTTAAGAAACTCAACGGCCACGAGGGACTCTTTCTTTGGCCCCGCGCGCACCGTCTCAGCCGCCACAGAAAGGCGAAAAGAACGCGTCCCGACTGCTACACCTGGCCGTGACTTGGGACGATAAATTGATACTCTCACGTGCATTTTTGGCTACTGAGCATGTTGGGATGGGGAGACTCGACCAGCTTAATATTTCAGTTTTAACATTAAGGTAATATTTATTATTTTCAGTAATCTAACTTTTATTCACAAAGATTAAGTTCCTGTGTTCTTTCATTATCTTTATAAAACAAATGGAAATCTCCAGCAATATTCGGTAGTTTTAACACACACACACACACACACACACACACACACACACACACACACACACACACACACACACACACACACACAAACAGGTCGCTGATAGAGAGCCACCGAAGACTCTACCATCTCAGGGAATACGGACAAGTCGCCAGTGTCCCCTCTCCAAAACATCAACAATACCACCCTGGGCTGGTCCCTGCCCTTTGCTCCCTGACCGTCTACAAAGGCGAGCCAGCCGAGGAGAGTCTCAAGAAAACTCGTAAGCGCGGCCACTAAAATTACATCACATTCACTGACAGAGACAAAATGAAAACAGGATTACGAGTCATAATTACACACGATTAAAGATAATCTATAAAACTCCATCATAACATGTGACGGGGTATTGTGCCTTAGGGAGAATAACACCGGATTGATGTGAATAACAGACAGACAGACAGACAGACAGGACACATAAGACAGACAATCCAGGAAGGTATTCACAAGCGAGCCAGGACAAGAATACCACCTCCCCCTCCCCCTCCCCCCTCCCCCCTTCACCCATACCTGAATCGGAGACCTTTAAACCGGTGGACTTTTAAATGGATTAAAATATCTTCAAACTGATGGAGGCGATTAGGGTGTTTTATGCGTGTGTTTGCTGATGATATCAAGGCGTACAATGACGTGCGTAAAAGCGTTATAATGAGATCAGCTCGGTCACGTGAGGCAGATAATACGCCCTTGTACGCCCAGGTGTCAAGATGGGGTTGTGTTATCGAGTTGAATCCTTTATTGAGATTGATAAATGGAGTTGAATTCCTTAGCGGATTTGATATATAGAGTTGAATGCCTTATTAGGATTGATGGAGTTGAATTCGCTACTGGGATTGATATGTAGAGTTGAATTCCTTATTGGGTTGATATGTAGCGTTGAATTCATTATTTATACCGCAATATGAAGTTGGATTCCTTTTCCAGGCTGATTTCAAAGTAAAATTCAAACTGGTAACGTCAAAGTCATTATCTAAGGCCAAAATTCAATATGAAAATGACAGAAAAAGTCAAAATTAACCACAAAGTCAAATTGTAAAAGTCAATATCAAAATGAAAGTGAAGAAGTCAATACCAAAGTGTAAATCAATACGACATGTAAGTATCCAATCAAACTCAGACTAGAAGTCAAAGTGAAAAGAAAAATCAATGTCAAAACTCAAAATCAAAGTCAATAAAGACATTCAGTCAAAGCCAAAATCAAAGTCAATCCATTAAGTCAAAGTTAAAATTCAAGTGGAAGTCAAAAGTCCACGAAAGACAACTTTTTATCCATTTGTCCATCAGTGATTTCAAGTCGACGTAAGAATGGATCTGACCAGAGTTACATGTGTGTTACAGGTGTGTGTTGGTGGATCTGACAAGTGTGTGTGTGTTGGTGGACCTGACAGATGTGTGTATTGGTGGATCTAGCAGGTGTGTGTGTGTTGGTGGATCTAGCAGGTGTGCTGGTGGATCTAGCAGGTGTGTGTATTGGGTGGTCTCTGACAGGTGTGTGTTGCAAATCTGCAGGTGTGTGTACAGTAGATCTGCAGGGTGTGTATATTGTGATATCACATGTACTTGGCCCGTGATCTAAAACACACACACACACACACACACACACACACACACACTCCTCTGCTCCATCATCAATGCTTCTCTCAGTCAAGCCAGATGCCCAGCTGACTGGAAGACCTCTTATGTATCACCAGTGCCCAAGTCAACCAGCCCACAATCCTCAAATCAGCTACGACCTATTGCAATCACCCCAATACCCAGCCTAATATGTGAAAGTTTTGTGTTTGACTGGGCTTATGCTGATATTGCAAGAGTCGTAGACCCTCAGCAATTTGGCAACATGAAAACTTCCTCCACCACTCACTGTCTTGTCAGCTTTCTCGATTACATATACCGCCATCTCGAGAAACGAAAAACGTCTGTAGCTGTCGCCTTCATTGATTTCACTAAAGCGTTCGACCTAGTCGACCACAATATAATCATAAACAAAGCTATTGACCTTGGGCTTCGGAGAAGTCTCATACCATGGCTTACAGACTTCCTCAGTGACCGACGCCAAGCTGTACGCTTCCGAGGGGCTGTCTCCACCTTTCAGTCACTCACCTGTGGCGTCCCCCAAGGCACCAAGATGGGACCACTCTGCTTCCTTATGCTCATCAATGATGCCCTAAGAGAAACCCCTGCTCGCTGGAAATATGTCGACGACTCCACCATTGGGATCAGCGTCAACAATTCTGCTCCCAACTATACCGCCCTTCAGGATTTATTGACCAGTCTCCAAAACTGGGCCACCAACAACCATGTCACCATCAACCATACCAAGACCATGGTTATGCACATCAACCTCTCCTCCGACATTGTCCCACCTCCCTCCATTACCCTAGGTCCGAACACACTCCAGGTTGTAGATTCCACGAAGCTCCTCGGCGTCACCATAGACAACAAACTAAATTGGAAACCACACGTCAGTGAAGTTGTCAAATCCTCCAGTTTCCGTCTCCACCTCCTCCGCCGACTCAAGTCCCTCGGAGTTCCCACACACGAGCTCCTCAGTGTATACACAACATTCATACTTCCCAAGCTCACCTATGCCTCCCCCACCTGGTCTTCCTCCCTAAATGCCACACAACGTAAACACCTAGAAAAAGTGCAAAAGAGGGCATGCAAGATTATTCTCTCCCCTTCCTACTCCACATATCAAGAAGCGCTCAACACACTGACCCTTTCGACTCTCACTGACCATCACCACGGCCTCATCTGCAAATTTGGTAAGAAGCTTCTACACCATCCCCGACACCGGCCCCTACTACCACCTGAGATCCCCTGTCCGAGAATTGCTGTTCGACACCACAACCGCATCCAGCCCATATGTGCACGAACTGATCGCTATAAGAACAGCCCAGTCCCAACCATTCTAAAAATTATCAATAACATGTAATAAATCAGTGTATTCACTCCCAGTAAACACTGCTCCCTACACTGTCACTATGTTGAAATGAACTGCAGTTTGAGCGATCCCCATCTGTTGGTTATATGTCTTATTTGTGTCACTTATGTCACTTGTATATTATTTTAAATTGTAACCCATTTCAAATATGTAACTGCATATTTTCAGCCTTCTGGCTGCCAAGCTCTTTCTGAATAAACCACACCACACACATACATATTATCACACAACTCCAAACGCACACATTTTCCAAACACACATTTACCTTCTCACCACCACAACACACCTCCCCTGCCCACATCCCCACCACACCCAAATCACCCACACACCTCCCCACCACACCCACCTCTCTCCACCCCCCCACCCCAGCCAACTCTTCTGCTAAATATCACACCTGAAAATATCTGTAATCATAACTGAGAAGCCCAAGGTGACCACACCCCAACACCACACCCTCCCTCCTCCTGAATCCCCCGCCCCCCAATCCCCTCACTTCCTCCCCACCTCCCTCTACCTTCACGGCACATTATTTTAGCGTCGTATCCCCCTTCCGACGTCAATATTAATCCCCACTAAAAGGAATATCTTTCTTAGGATGGCCCTCAATAATGAACTCCTGAACTCGTCATTACTGAACTGGCTTTAAAGGGCAACAATAAGAGGTCATTACTTTGTTTTTGTTAGTTTTTCTAATGTAAAGAATAATATGAGATTATTTTATTTTATTTTATTTATTTTTGGGGTGGTGGTGGGGATAATTTAGGGGAAATTTATGGAAAAAAATAATTGATTGTTGAAGTATGAAATAATATATTAAAAACAGTAACAAATATATTAATGATAAAAAATATATATAATAAAAAAATGTGATTAATAAATAAAAATCTATATCAGAATCAACACAAAATAAATTTAATAAACAATAATGGCTATCATAAAACAATAATAAAATGAATATACTGTTATTATTATTATTATTATTATTATTATTATTATTATTATTATTATTATTATTATTATTATTATTATTATTATTATTATTATTATTATCATTCACTTTAAAACGAAGATAAAAACATAAAACACTTTGAAAATAACGAACATATCCAATATTTAATAAATCATTTTAAACCAAGGGATAGCGGGCCAGGGAGGAGGGGAGAGTGGGGAGGGGGTGGAGGTGTTGTTGGGGAGAGGGAGGGGGAGGGAGGAGGGCGGCCCTAACCGTCCTAGGGAGGTAAACAAACCAAGAGTGACCGCCAGCCAGGCAGACCAACAAACAAACACACAGCTAACGGCCAGACACAAAGACACCCCTCTCTCACTCTCACCTCTCACCTCTCCGCTCTCTCTCTCTCTCTCTTTCTCTCTCTCTCTCTCTCTCGTTCTCTTTCATGTCTTTGTCAAGCATGTCTGTGTCTTTCTGTTTCTCTCTCTCTCTCTCTTTCAAATCTCTCTGTTTATCTGTCTGTCTGCCTCTCTTTCCGCTCCAATATTTCAACTCTCTCTCTCTCTCTCTCTCTCTCTCTCCTTCTAGTCTTCATCCTCCCCCCTCTACTGTTCCACATCACCCCCTCCCCCTCCTGTTATCGCTCCCCCTCTACCCCCCCCAGAGGTCCAGGTATTCACACCCGATCAATGAAATACTATATTACCCCCCTTCAGGTAGCACAGGTAGCATAGGTATAAGGTATCATTAGGAACAGGTAACGCAGCTATCAGGTATCATTAGGAACAGGTAACGCAGATAACAAGTAACATTGGTAAAGGTAACACAGGGAACAGGTAACGCGGGTAATGATAACACAGGTAACAGGTAGCACAGGTATCAAGTAACATAGGTAACAGGTAACACAGGTAACAGGCAACATAGGTAACAGGTAACACAGGTAACACAGGTAACACAGGTAAAAGGCAACAGGTAGCACAGGTATCAAGTAACATAGATGACAGGTAACACAGGTAACAGGCAACCCAGGTAACACAGGTAACACAGGTAACACAGGTAACAGGTAACACAGGTAAAAGGTAACAAGTAGCACAGGTATCAAGTAACATAGGTAACAGGTAACACAGGTAACAGGCAACCCAGGTAACACAGGTAACACAGGTAACAGGTAACACAAGTAACACAGGTAACAAGTAACACAGGTAACAGGTAACACAGGTCGACCACACAACACAAACAACCACTTATCGCTCTTTGATCCGGACGCCCAACCTGAAAGGAAGCTGCCCCAGGCCTAACGTAATGACGGCGCTCTGGTACCGGGAGGTGAAGTACCGGTGAAGGTGAAGTACTGGGGGAGGTGAAGTACTGGGGGAGGTGAAGTACTGGGGGAGGTGAAGTACTGGGGGAGGTGAAGTACTGGGGGGAAGCATCAGGAGGTGGGAAGCAATTGGGGGAGGTGAAGTACTGGGGGAGGTGACGAACCGGGAGATGAAGTACCGAGGAGGGAATACCGGGAAGTGAAGTACTGGGGGAGAGGTAATTCAACTCCAACATCGATCGTAATGTTTTTTATGCTTGTAAGATTCGACACCGATTCGCCCAACGATTAGTATTACTGTAAGATTCGTCCGCTGATTCGTATGATTGTAACATTCACCTAATCTTTTTACTGTGATACGTATGATTGTTATATGTTCAGTAAGAGTCGCCTATATCATTTACATGGGTTAGTTCTCTCGAATTTCACAAAGCAGACACGTGAGTAGGTCGGAAGAGAGAGAGAGAGAGAGAGAGAGAGAGAGAGAGAGAGATGGTAACTTGATAACCAAGGGTCAACTTCTCTCTCTCATCCTCCATTACCGTGACCAAAACAATAAACTACACATCCAAGACATGTTCCTTTCTCACGACGACCCCTCCATCACCCCCACCCTCCCAAACACCCTCACCCCCCACACCCCCTGCAATTAACTCCTCACTAAGCGTGTATAGACGAACCAACTCGATCAAGCAATCAAAGATCGCCCACAACCTCTGACCATCCCTCTCCGATCCTCCCTCCGATCCTCCTCCTCCGATCCTCTCTCCGATCCTCCCCCTCCCAACCCTCTTTTATAATATAACTAAGGGTTCACGATCCTCCATAGGTTGGGTCCACCACCAGTTTGACAAAAGACGATGGCGGTGGACGTTGGCCTGCCCCTTCTTCTTCTTCTTCTTCTTATTCATGTATATTTTGATACCCAGGGCAGCACCACGAGACAGGACAACACGGACATGACTGATTCGACACACTTACTTAGAGCAGGTTGGTGGAAACTATTCTTGGGTTAAACCGAACGATTTTTTGTGGTATTATTATTATTTTATGGGAGGGGGAGTATTGTTGTAGTGATCATGTCTTAATGAAAGCATAAATAATAATAGCAATAATAACAATAACAATAATAATAATAATAATAATAATAATAATAATAATAATAATAATAATAATAATAATAATAATAATAATAATAATAATAATAATAATAATAATAACAATAATATCATTAATAATAATAATATTAATAATAATAATAATAATAATAATAATAATAATAATAATAATAATAATAATAATAATAATAATAATATTAATACACAATAATAATAATAATAATAATAGTTTAATAATAATAATAATAATATTAATAATAATAATAATAATAATAATAATAATAATAATAATAATATTAATAATAATAATAATAATAATAATAATAATAATAATAATAATAATAATAATAATAATAATGATAATAATAATAATAATAATAATAATAATAATAATAATAATAATAATAATAATAATAATAATAATAATAATAATAATAATAATAATAATAATAATAATATCAAAACAACAGCTTAATCCAACCACATCAAGACAACAGCTTAATCCAACCACATCAAGACAAGAACAATTTAATCCATCTCAATTAATCCTCTATTAACCTCTAATAGCTAAGTAACAACAATTCTCCCACATCACAAATAAGAAAACAATGATGATTAATTATTTCTGAAGGTGAGATCATTGTACACCTGGAGGAGACAAATGACGTGTTTACACCTGCCGGGAAGAACCTCAGGTCACAGAACAGTTAGTAGTAGTAGTAGTAGTAGTAGTAGTAGTAGTAGTAGTAGTAATAGTAGTAGTAGTAGTAGTAGTAGTCAAGAGTCAGGTCGTGGTATATATATGTTAGGTGTCTGTTTATCTGTCAGTGTACCAAGTAAATAAGGATGTTTGAGTCACAGAAACAGGTGAGGGTAAGGTTTATCTATCTATCTATCTATCTATCTATCTATCTATCTATCTATCTATCTAACTATCTATCTAACTATGTATCTATCTATCTATTCTACAGGTGAGTGATTCCTCCTTCCCTAGCTAACAATAAGCAACAGTGTGAATAAAATAACTAACCTAACCTAACCTAACCTAACCTAACCTAACTTAACCTAACCTAACCTTAACATATCATTATCACTCAAGTACTCAATCTCAGTCCAGGCATAAGGGTCAGGGGGGGGGTAGGAGGGGTTAGGGGGGGGTTGTTCTCAGTGTAAAATATCAAAGGTCACATTATGTTAACTTTATTATTTCTCAAAATCTCTTTAATAATAATCTAATTAACTTGTGTTTTTTTTTGTCTAATAATAATATGTTTAAACAAGTCCCTCTCTCTCTTTATGTGTACGGTAAACAGTAATTAATTTAGAAAGTTTTATTTTTGTTTTCGAGGGGTGGTGGGTGGGGGGTGGGAGGGGGAAGCTGGAAGGGGGGTTGGGGGAAGCAGGGAGGGGGTAGGGGGGAGGGGAAGGGAGGAGGAGGTGAGGAAGGTGAGTTATTACGCTTCCTTCAGGGCTAGACGGTCAGCTGATCCCTGGGGCGTCTGTGTTTACATCCGGATGGAGCATAACACAGCCCTGACCATGAACCTCCACCCCAGGCCAAAGTGGGGGGAGGGGGGGGAGAGATTGTCTTAATGGGCTTAAGACGTATTAGGCCCTAACCTAACCTAACCTAACCTAACCTAACCTAACCTAACCTAACCTAAACTACCCTAACCTAACCTAACCTAACCTAACCTAAATTAGCCTAACCTAACCTAACCTAACTTAACCTAACCGAACCTAACCGAACCTAACCTAACCTAATCCAATCCGTTCCAACCTACCTTCACCTAATACGCCCCAACCTAACCTAACCCAACTTTACAAACTGAATATTAAGTGTGTATAGGAGAGAGAGAGAGAGAGAGAGAGAGAGAGAGATATTAGGGAAGGGGAAGAGCAAAGAAAGAAGATAACAAAAGGCGAATGAAGAGACGATAAGATAAGATTTAAGAGAGATGGAAGGAAACAGAGGAGGAGAAAGGATGTGGACGAAAGAAAGAAAGAAGGGAGGAAAGATGGAGGAGGAAGGAGGGTGGAGAATGATAAGGAAGAAAGGAAGGAGAGAAGGGAAAACTGAGGGGAGAAAGAGAGAGAGAAGGGAAAAATTAACGTACATGGTCAGAGAACAAAGGGAAGACTGAGGAAGAGTGAATAAAGGGGAAGGAGAGAGAGAGAGAGAGAGAGAGAGAGAGGGGAGAGAATGTTAGTGGGGGTGAGGACCGTCTGCCTACCTGTCCCCCCCAACACACCTGTCACCTGTCCCTTCCTCCCTGTCTACCTGGCTTACCTGTTAATGCAGGGAGTAACTGTACAGGGTCTGCTAACCTAACCTATTCTCTCAAGTTAAAACGATAATTACACACACACACACACATACACACACACACACACACACACACACACACACACACACACACACACACACACACACACACACACACACACACACACACACAAACACACACACACACACACACACAAACACACCCCACACACACACACACACAAACACACACCCCACACACACACACACACACAAACACACACACACACACACACACACCACCCACACACACACACACACACACACACGCACACACACACAGAGTCTACATAACAAATCTAAACTTAGTTATTCTGTCGAGGTCTTAATTAGAAAATGGTATACAACAATAGACTGACCTTTGACCTGAGTTGTGGGTCCTCCTCTCTCCCCCCTCCCACCTCTTCCCCCTCCTCCCTAAGCTCTGAGAGTCAATTTCCCTATTCTTGGTAGAGAGTTGAGGGACACACACACACACACACACACACACACACACACACACACACACACACACACACACACACGTAGAGGATTACAGACAAACACAAACAAGGAAACCAAGACGTACACAGACAGACAGACAGACAGACAGACAGACAGACAGACAGACAGACAGACAGACAGAGGAGCCTAACACTCGGATCAGCCGGGTAAGTGCTAACACTGATTATTCCTTACTGCTTTGACTTGTAGATCATCCTCCCTCCCTCCCTTCCTCCCTTCCTCCGTCTAACCTCCCTCGTTCTCCCTCCAGCTTCCCTCCCTCACTAGCGTCTCAGTCCTTATTTCCCTTTACTCCCTCCTCTTTCCTCTTCCTTCTCACCAGCCTCCTCCATCTTCACCTCTTCAACTCTTCTTCCTCATCCTCTCTCTACTCTAATGTCCTCCCTCTTCCCTCCTTCCCCCACCCTCCCTGACTCTGCTTTACTCACTCTCTCTCCCCTTCTCTCCCTCCCCCTCTTTCCTTCACCAATCCTTCCTCCATCTTCCTATCATCTTCCACACCCTTCCTCTCTCTTACAAACCCTCGCTCACTCTCCTTCACCCTCCTTCCTCCATCTCCCTCCCCCCTCCTCCACTAGACCCAGAGGGATCACGTTCATTTTTTAGGAGTTCTGAGCCTCGTGTGAACGCGGCTGTCATGGCAGACGCATTTTATCTTCCTCAGTCGCGAAATAAATTTGTTCGATTTTAAGCACGGCCGCGTTCTCTCCCCTCGTACCCCCCACCACGACGCAGGAGTGAGGGCAATGTTGTTTTGTCTGTCTGTGTTGGGTTTATTTTTTTGTCTGTCTGTTTGTATTGAGTTTGTTTTCCTGTCTGGTTAGGTTAGGTTCGGTTAGGTTAGATTAGGTTAGATTAGGTTAGGCTAGGTTGGGTTAGGTTAACAATCAAGGGCTTTCATCATCAGGTGAAAAAAAAAACTGCGTTGGACCTTCCCCGTGTACCCTAGGTGGGTAAGCGTACTCTCAAAATCCCACAGCTGCCACCAATTGTACCTGTCTGTTGTCCTTCCCCTGTCTACCTTGCCCTCCCCTTGGATTTGTTCCCTTACCCCCTTCCCCTACCTCCTGGACAAGCTTCCCTATCCCCTTACCCCTTCTGGAAATGCAAACCCCCTATCCCCACTGGACAAACTTCCTTAACCCTTTGCCCCCCTCTTGGACTTGTTCCCTTACCCCTTCCCTTACCTCCTGGACAAACTTTCGTACCCCCCTTACCCGCTCTAGATGTGCAACCCCTCCCTTACCCCCCTTAGACAAGCTTCCATAACCCCCTTAACCTACCCTGGCCACACCCATTCCCCTGGACAATAACCCCCCTTAACTCCTCTTGATATTCACCCTGCCACCCAATGGACAGGCCAATCCCCCTAATCTCTACCCTTAGTGGCAGATGTGTCAAGGGTGGATAGGCGGTGGCGTGTCCAGGGGGGGGGGGAGGGGTGATGGGCGTGGCTAAACCCTCCCAAGCCACGCCCAGCACCCCCATGGACACGCCACCGTCTATCCACCCTTAACACATCTGCCACTAAGGGTTGAGATTACAGATAGTGTCATGTGTCATTCCTCGTTACGTGACACAGAAGGTAGTACAGGTGGGTGGACTCTAAGGTGGGTGTAGGAGGAAAATAAGAGAGAAACAGTAAGAAAAGGCTGATGAGAAGATGAAGAAAAAGGGAGGAAGGAGAGACAGAAAATGGAGAAGACGAAGATAATGACTTTTCTTTATTCGGTTTTAGGGTGAACTGAAAGGAAGAAGTAATTACTGGCATTAATGATCTGAAGAAGAAGAAGAAGAAGAAGAAGAAGAAGAAGAATGGACTATAAAGACGACGACATAGAACAACTCTTGGATAAACTGTTGATAAGATGAACAATAGAGAAAAATCAGACGGTAAGAAGGAGACGGTAATTCTTGACCAAATGGCTTTAGGGTGTGCCCTTCATCCTCGGAGGCGCCAGGTGGCCGAGATGGCTGCCTCACACCGCCAGCGGGGATAATATTTACACAAAGAATAATAACACCTTATCTTCTTCAGTCTCAGCTACACCATTATTTAGTTTCCTCAGCCTCATCATTGGTCGTGAGAGGTGGTGATGCGTGAAATATATGCATATAAACAATATTTTAAGAGATTGGGGGGATATAATCTTTTTTTTCTATTAAGGGATGCTGCCCATGAAGACAGCAGCTGATAAGCCTTGCAACGGTGCCCCAAGTTGATGCCGTTTGTTTCTATTTCTGAAGGTATTTATCACAAGTCCCCTTCACCCTAACTCATCACTCAGGTAAGATAACTATTCACAAAACGCCAGTTCCTCCTCACTCACATCATAATCATCAGAGGATCATTAGCGAGGTTAATGAGAGATGAAATGAAAGATAAACAGAGTGGCATGGCGGCGGTCACATGGCAACATGACCCCTGGCGGTAGGGTAGGAAAGCGCGGGAAACGCCTGACGTCAACACTGCGCACGCACGACAACACCTCCAACATGTACGGCGGAGGAAAACGATAATATAATCACCTTAAGCTGCATCTCAAATATTAATCACATTTTAATGATAAATTCTAAGTTGAAACCCGGATATAAGGTCATTGTATCTATTGTATAGTTAGGTATTTATGTGTAATTTACAAACTTAATGTAAGATTGTGAGTAAAAGAGAAAAAGAATGAAAGAGAGGAAGAAAGAATAATGGGGATGAGAGTTTGACAGTGCTACTTCGGGAGATGAAGAGAGCATAATATACGAGCACCACTTATAAGCAAGAAAGGATGACAGGAATATTCTCTAACAAGCTTTTAAGATACGATGCTTCATTGCAACTGTTAGGGCAGGGTTTTGTTTTTGGGGGCCTGTCTGTACGTCTGTCTGTCGCTAAAGTAACTCACGAATCGTTTTGTAGATCTGCGTCAAACTTGGTAGGATTGATCAACATGTAACAGGCTCCACGTGATGAACTTTTAATGCAAATACGGGCCAAAGATTGACACTAAATATAGTCAAATCACAAAAAATAACACCAAAATACAACAAAAACCTAAAAAATAACACAAAATACAACAAAATCTTAAAATCGACACAAAATACAGCTAAAAGTCTTTACAAAATCTCATAAACGAACAGGAAATACAACAATGTGTGGATGGATACTCGTAGTTGTGGTACTTACAATGGCTTCTTCTCTCTGTCTCTCTCTGTCTCTCTGTCTCTTTCTGTCTCTCTGTGTCATGGAAGTGGTAATCTTGACCTACACTGACGCCTCACCTACCCTGTAAAGACGTAATAGTGGTGTTAGATGCAGTGACGTGTACAGGTGTTGTGTTAGGTAATGAGGGATGAGGACAATGGAGGTGTGTAAGGGAAATAGGGAAGTGTATTCAAAGGGTTAAGGCATAGTATTCAAAGGGGGGTTAAGTCATCATACTTAATAGATTGTTATCATACTCAAAGGGGATAAGTTATGATACTCAAAGGGGATAAGTTATGATACTCAAGGGATTAATATATCATACTCAAGGGGTTAAATCATCATACTCAAGGGGTTAAATCATCATACTCAAGGGGTTAAATCATCATACTCAAGGGGTTAAATCATCATACTCAAGGGGTTAAATCATCATACTCAAGGGGTTAAATCATCATATTCAAGGGGTTAATATATCACAACCAACACACTAATTCACTGTACTCAGGTGACCGGCATCGTACACAAGAGGTTAAGACCACCCAACACACCTTACCTGTACACGATCCTCAAGAAAATACCATAAATACCCCAAAGAATTTTATCCACAACAAAAACAACGAAAACAACGAAAACAACGAAAACAACGAAAATATGTCCTGTAACACAATACTCATAATATCCATATTACTAAAAGACGAAAAAAAATATTAATTCTTTTTAATTTCAATAACCTCTGACGGTGCCAGATCAAAGAATTTCGACAATTAACACAATTATGGGAATTTTTTATTATAATTGCATCCTAATTTCTGACTGATTTCCAATATGGCTGACCAGGGGAAGATTTTACCTTTGTTATTCGTGATATTTTATTTACTTAATTTACCTGTAGAGATTAATTTTTAGTGCACCTGGTTATTAGACACCTCAGCTTGTTCTTATTGCCTGATGAGTGACTACCTAAATGTTTAAACTCTCACCTCTCCTTCCCTCTCTTATCCCTCTCATCTCTTTCTCTTACCCCTCTCTCTCTCTCTCCTCTGTCTCCCTCTCACCCCTTTCTCTCTCCTTTCTCCTCACCTCATCTCCCTCTCGCCTACTAATCTGTTCTCACCCTCTCTTATACACCTAGCCCTCTCATCTCCCTGATTCTTCTTACCTATCCTCTATCACCCTCCCTTCCTCTCCTCTCCCTGTCACACTCCCTCACCCCTCAATCCCCACTCCTTACTCCTCAATTCTCACCTCCCCCCTTCCTCTCCTCCCTATCCTCCCTCATTCCTCACTCCCCATTCAACCCCCACCCCACCACCACCTCACACCCCAACTCCACCCCACTCACCTCCCCACCCCACCCACCCCCCCCACCACACACCCCACCCCACCCCACTCCACCCCCCACCCCACTAATCTCTCCCCACTCCCTCCACTTCCCCACCCCACTGACCCTCCTCACCCCACCCCACCCACCCCACTCCACCCCACCCCACCCACTTCACCTACCCCACCTCTCCTCACCCCACTCCCCACTCCACCCCACTCCACCCCACCCCACCCACTTCACCACCCCCACCCCCTCTCACTCCCCTCACTCCCCACCTGATTTCTACCCCTCCCACCCACTCCCCACTCCCCCACTCCTCCCTCACCTCTCTCACCCCGCCCCGCTAAACATTCATAAAGAGACAGTCTGTTAATTAATTACTTGGTGGAAAACTTCACGTCAGTTCCCTCAAGTGAAAAAACCTCATTTTTGATCTCTGTTATATTGACATGAGCGTCCTTTAACAGCGCTCTTCATAAACCCAAAATTAATAATAACTGGAAGCTGGTGAGGGAGGGTGGGAGGCTGGGAGAGGGAGGGAGGGAGGGAGAGAAGAAGGTGGATGGAACGAGGGGATGAAAGAAGAGGGGGGGGGAGAAGAAAGGGAGAGAATGAGGAGGAGGGATGAGAGGGATGACAGGGAGGCAGAGTGAGGTGGAGGTAGAAGGAAAAGGGGGTAATTGAAGGGGTTAGAAGGAGGGAGGAGGGAGGAGCGAGGGAGCGAGGGAAGGTGAAGCAAAGACCTACATCATTTTTTGTGTTATAGTGTCTTCGGTGTTCTCTCCCACTTCCTCCATTTACTTTTTTTTCTTTAATCAAACTTTCACTCTTGTTTTTTTTTTTTATTTATTTTTCATTGTTTTAACTTTTTTTTATTCCGACGCAGCCTCTCCTCCCTCCCCCTCTTCTTACTCTCCCTCTCCTCCTTCTTTCCTCTCTCTCCTCCTTTTCTTTCATTTCTCTCTCCCCCTCTTCTTCTCTCTCCCCCTCCTTCTCTCTCCTTCTCCCGGACGGACGACTGGACAGACGGCAAGACAGGTTACTCCCCACCCCCCATCATCTCAGGTCCTGCCTCATCCCATGTTCTCCAGCCCCCACCATCCTGTCGGGACCCCCCCCACCACCCCTGTCCTCCATTTCCAAGGAAAAAAAAAGTCGACATAAATTTTATGAAGAATTCAATAATAAATTGAGAAAAAGAGGGTCGGGAGGCTGGAGAGGGAGGAAGGAAGGAGAAGGAGGGAGAAGGAAGAGGAAGGAGGGAAGAGAGGGGAAGGGAGAGAGGGTCATGAGGGGGGGGTATTGTTGAAGGTTATAATGTTATTACTGTACTTCAACAACGACTAAGGTATTTAAGCATGAAGGAGGTAGGAAAGGAGGTGGAAAGGAGGAAGAGAAAGAGAGAGGGAGGAGGTGAGGTGAAGGAGGGAGAAAAGGAAGATTAGGGAATGGGAAATGAAGGAAGAAGAAAAAAGACCACACAAACAAAAACAATCAATCAACAAACAACACAAATCAACTAACAGACAAAAAAACATCAAACACAAACAAAAACAAGAATCACACACATCCCCCCTCACCCCCCCCATCCCCATATACAGATATGAGACACAACAAGAGACTGTCACAACCCTTGACAACAAACCACCCATCTTGGCCATACATCACCCTTGTTACCCCCCCACCCCCCATCATTTCAAGACCATATATACGCCATTTGTGTTAAAGTAAGAGAGTCGAGGAAATTCCGCCAGAAGGGAAAAATTACTGAGAGAGAGAGAGAGAGAGAGAGAGAGAGAGAGAGACTGCAGTATTGTAAGTGTTCATGTGTATTGTATTCGAATGCTCTCGGGTATTGTAGTTTACCTGTGCGAGTGTTAATGGGTATTGTATTTACCTGTGAGTGTTCTTCACCTACTGTTCTGCTTTAATTAATATCACCCCCATCTTTAACACGGTGTTCACTATATTGTACACACCTATTATATATCTTTTACATTACCTTTATATGAAACTTGTTCACCTGTGGTAAATGTTATTCTTTTAATTAAACTTTTGAACTTTTTTATCTCTTATAAATTTTAACTATTTTTTTTTAGTTTTCGAGAACAATAATAACATCAGGTTTCATGTTTATTTTCTTTATTGTTATAGTCCTTCGGGTGTATTTATTTTTATTTAAACTGAGTGTTGTTTAAAGAGAGAGAACAAGGTGATTAATAACCCTGGCAGGTGAAGCACTTAGGTAAATAAACCACAATACATATTTACTAAGTGTTGGTATTACTTAATTCTCTTTAGTTGGAATATTTGATTTTTTTTTTGGGGGGGGGAGGCATTTAACTGGTACTCACAAATCATTCAGGGTAATTGTTGGTTTCTGAGAGAGAGAGAGAGAGAGAGAGAGAGAGAGAGAGAGAGAGAGAGAGCAATCAAGAATTACTCCAAACCAAATCAACACTGATGATGGCAAGAATACACATGACTCCTCTCCCTTCTCATACCATCAACAACACTGAGGCTGAGCTGAGCCAAGCGACGAAGACAGCTGCCAGATCAAGAAAGAAGATATCGTACTGGACAACCCATCAAAAAAAATAAATCCTTAACCACAATTGACAAAACTATAAAAATTATTAAACTTAAAGGAGTATTATCATCATTTATATTCCCCATGATAGAACTATAAGTCTCAGACGAAAATTGAATATATCAGTGTTACCAACCCCTCCTCCCCCCAAAAAAACTTCATACACCCGACAGCGCTGCACGAGAATGGCCACTAGAAGGTAAGCCCCCCCCCACTAAAAAAACCCTCACCAACCTGAGGAGGGGAAAAAACTCTTGTCAATCCATCAATCAGGAAAGGTGTTCATTGAGATGGTGACCAGAAACAGCCGAAAGCAGAAAGAAATTTGAGTGTGAGAAGGGTTGGTTAGGTTAGGTTAGGTTAGGTTAGGTCCTTTTGCATCGAATCCATTTAGTTTTCAGGGGCGTTCGGGACCCAATACCTTTATCCATGCATCCACCCATCCACCTAGTGAGTATTCAAACCAAAACATCCATCCATCCATCCATCCATCCATCCAGCCATCACATCCATCCATCCATCCATCCAGTCATCCATCCATCACATCCATCCATCCATCCAGTCATCCATCCATCACATCCATCCATCCACCCAATGAGTATCCAAACACCAACCCACCCATGCACCCAGGTGTTGGAAGCGCCGCCACCTCCCGATCACATATGCTACAAAATTGTTTCGTGAAGTATTTTAATATTGATACCCGGAGCTCTAAACTCCCCCAAAACAAAATTCAGGTAATACAGAGCTGGGGGGCCCGGCCACTCTCCCTGCTGCGTCAATAATAGATGGAGAGAGAGAGAGAGAATTTATCATTTAGGTGCGTGCAGGTGTGGAGGGGGTGGAGGGGGCAGGGTCAGAGTCTCTATAAACTGGGGTATATATATATATATGTATATTTGTGTGTATATATATTTGTATTTGTTTTGGTGCCTTTACACGAGTGAGTGATGATGGTGTGTGTGTGTGTGTGTGTGTGTGTGTGTGTGTGTGTGTGTGTGTGTGTGGTCATCGATAAAGTATACCCATATATTACTTGCTATACATTAAAATTAGAGTAGTCTTTTTTTCGATGACTTTATGTAATTTCACGTAAAAGAGAAATGTACACACACACGCACACAGGGAATGTACATTACGCACAAAGGAGATATTAAAAAGCTTTAATATAAATAACACACACACACACACACACACACACACACGCGCACACACACACACACACACACACACACACACACACACACACACACACAGGTAAGGAGAGAAAGTCCTAATGTCTCAATTGTGATTTTAATGGAAGAAGGACAGTGTTATGGTGCTGCATGACTGACTGGCTGGCTGACTGACTGACTGTAATTGACTGACTGACTGACTAATTGAATGACTGACTGACTGGCTGACTGACTGACTGACTAATTGACTAACTGACTGACTGGCTGACTGACTGTTGTGTTATGGTGCTGCATGACTGACTGTTGTTTACTACCTCTCCCTTGTTCTTCGTTCCTCCCATTCATTTCTTTTCTTCTAAGCATCATTTGTCATCCTCTTCCTCCACCTCCTCTAATTACTCCTATATCTCCTTTTCCTCTCTTCCTTTTGCTCTTCTACTTATCGTTAGCGTCTCTCTCTCTCTCTCTCTCTCTCTCTCTCTCTCTCTCTCTCTCTCTCGCTCTCTCTCTCATTCTTCTCTATCTGTTCCTACTGTTTGATCTTCATTTGTCTATTTACTTCCTTCTGTTCCCTAGTTCTCTTCTCCAATTTTCTTTGTCATGTCGTTCAATTCCTCATCTTCCTTTCTCACTCTTTCATCAACACCTTTTTCTCCTTCCTCTTCTTCTTCTCTTATCCATTACCATTATTTTCTCCTCATTCTTTTTCCCCGTCTTCTACTTCCTCTCTCTCCTCATCTCTCACCTCCTCCATCTCTAGCTCCTCCTCCTCCTCCTCCTCCTCCTCCTCCTCCTCCTCCCAGTTCACCAGCATATAATGTTCCTCTTATAGATAATAAGTCAAAGGTTAACGAAGACATGACGAAGCATCGGCCACAGAATATGATATAATGAGAGAGAGAGAGAGAGAGAGAGAGAGATGCATGATGATGAGTGAACAGAAGAAACCAAGGAAAGAGAGAGAGAGCGAGAGAGGAGCGTGGCGTAGTGGAGAGAACAGGACCAGCCTCACTCACTGATAGCGTTATTACGGGTGGCGTCGTGTGCTCCGTCGCGCCACACAGCGTAAAGCAGAAACTCCCTGGTGCTCGGCGAGGCTCCCCCGCCCCTACATGTTCACCAATAAGCGCCCTTTTTGGCCGGCGAGGCGTGTCCCTTACGCCCTTATGCCTTCCTCGCCCAGCGACCATATATGAATGATCCACGCGGCCGCCTGAAGGACGTAACTCACCCACTCGTTTGGGTATTAAACCCACCCGTGTTGATAAATGTCATAGAGGCTACCTTTGCTCGTCGTCAGGTGTGTTGTATGTCCAGCCTGGGAGTGTAGGATGCAAGCGTGCTGTTGACGTGGGCGCGCGGCTATAATCCTATGCACTTCGCTCTCGTTCCCGCCACTTTCATAATATTCTACGTGTTGTCGTCGAAAAACGACCGCTCCTTGCGACCAGTCGGCCATCTTCAACCTGTTGTGGAGCCCGTCGCTGCCCTCCCCGCGTCGTCCAGAGGCCCGCGGAGACGCCACGGGGCATGGACGACACATCTGGGCGGACGAAAGCGACTGAATCCCTGGGCCAGAACGATCAGATGGCCCGTGAAACAAAGAGACAGTTTATAATGCAATCCCTTACCTTCTGCTCTTTTTGCCGGGGCCACGTTCTGACTTCTCTCGTTGTCTAAGTGAATTACAAGCCCCGGGCTGCTTGGGGGAGACGTCAAATTATCAGCCTGTGGGAGGGAGGAGCGTCTTCGTCAGCAGGCAGGACCCACCATCACCCAGTGGCCCTCAGCGCAGTTTAAGACCCAGATATTAACTCGTGATCTCCGCCATTACTACCCGCCTGCTGCGTGTGCGTGCGAGAGGTGGATGTGGATGGTGGAAGGCAGGCCATCCTCCACACCCACACCTGATATCCACTCACAAGGTATAACTATGGAACACGATGAAGTTAGTATGGAGACGAACATGAAACTTAACATAATATAATACATACTTAACCAACTCTAAGTCATCTCAACCTAACCTAACCTAACCTAACCTAAACTAAATTAAAATCTAACCAAGCCAAACTTAACCTAACTAATTTAAAACCAAACCAAACCAAACTAAATTTAACCAAACCCAAACCGACTTAGACTACCTAAACCTAAACCAATTTACAAACAAAGAAACAAAACCTTAAACCTATTCAAACAACCTCAAGTTAACCTCACGCAAACTTAACATAAACCTGTGTTCTCCCCCTTGTGTTTTTCCCCTTGTGTTCTCCCCCATGTTCTCCCCCTTGTGTTCTTCCTCTTGTGTTCTTCCTCTTGTGTTCTGCCCCTTGTGTTCTTCCTCTTGTGTTCTTCCTCTTGTGTTCTCCCCCTTGTGTTCTTCCTCTTGTGTTCTTCCTCTTGTGTTCTTCCTCTTGTGTTCTCCCCCTTGTGCTCTTCCTCTTGTGTTCTTCCTCTTATTCTCCCCTTGTGTTCTTCCTCTTGTGTTCTTCCTCTTGTGTTCTTCCTCTTGTGTTCTCCCCCTTGTGTTCTTCCTCTTGTGTTCTTCCATTGTGTTCTTCCCTTGTGTTCTTCCTCTTGTGTTCTTCCTCTTGTGTTCTCCCCCTTGTGTTCTTCCTCTTGTGTTCTTCCATTGTGTTCTTCCCTACGTCTCCTGTTCTTCCGTTTACCGTCACTTCAAGATCATTAGTTATTATAATGAGTCCAATTAAGTACATATATATATATATCAAGCGCGGACAGGTAGTAGGTAGTAGTAGTAGTAGTAATAGTAGTAGTAATAGTAGCTTCAGCCCCAATGCCGACAACTGCTGCAGATATTGACTATGAGGCTACAGTCACTGAATGCCGCATGGATCTGCGGCTCAACTAATTCAACACAGATAGGATAGCTACTTATGTATTAGGACATTTAATATTAAGGTAATAAAATGGCGGCGAAGGTGTGGCTATTGGAGGAGGCTGGAGGCCACATTAAAAAAAAAAGTAATAGTAATAGTAGTAGTAGTGGTGGTGGTGAGGCGCGATGAAGCAAGATTTTCTGTTCCACTTGTTGCTTCAATCTGTCCTCCACTCCACCACTCTTCTTGCCTACCCCCACACCCCCTCCCGTAATTACCTCACCCCCTCAGTAGTCCCCTCACCCCATCAGTAGTCCCCTCACCCCATCAGTAGTCCCCTCACCCCCTCAGTAGTCCCCTCCCTACTCACTCTCGTTTCTGTAACTGGTAAATTGGACACCAGTCGTAGTGGTTGGGTTAAATTAGTCCTGGGGCCCATTAGGACTGAGTTCCATTAAAATTAAGGGCCTATAAAGACTGGGCCCTATTAGGATAAGGGGCTATGAGGGCTAAATACCCTAACTCTACCTGGGACTGATCTTAAGGTGAAAAAAAATAGGGGTCTAATCTTGAGGTGAAATAAGCTGGGTCTAATCTCAAGGGAGGGAGGGAGGGAGGGAGGGTGAAGGGAAGGAGGGGAAGAGAGGTGAAAGAGAGGGAGGAGGGAGAAGGAGGAGGAAAAAGGGTAAGAAGTGTGAGAAGGGGGGGGGAGGGAGGAGGAGGAAGGTAAAGTGTGAAGAGGGGAAGGGGAAGAGGAGGAGGAGGAGACAGAACCCAGAGGTGGGCGTGTGCGTATGGGTGTGTTTGTGTATGTGTACGTCTATATACATGGGCGTGGCAGTTGGACAGGGCGGGGGTATGGGCGTGTGTGTGTGTGTGTGTGTATGCAAGGGCTTGGCGCCAGGGGAGGGCTTGAGTATGGGCGTAATATCTGAACATGGCATGGGTGAGTGAGTGTGGGCGTGGTGTCTGGAGAAGGTATGGGTGGGTAAATGGGCTGATAGAGAGAGAGAGAGAGAGACTGGTACACTGAAAGAAAAAATACAAAATAAATAAAGATAGAAGACAGGAATAAAGGGTAATAAATAAAGGGGGAACTGGGAGGGAGAGGAAGAAATGGTGTAGGTGTAACAACGAATGTAATTAATGGGAGAGGGGCAAGGAAGAGTGAGAGGGAGGGAGGGAGAAGATATATTAACACAGAGGTAAAGGGTTAGGCGAGGGGTGAGAGAAAGGGAGGAGAGAGGGAGAATTGGACAGAGGAAGGGAGTGAAAGGGAGGAGAAGAAATAGTAGAAATGTAAAGAGAGAGTATTGTTTTTCATACGATTTAGATAGGTTAAGTAAAGGTTAGATTAGGTTAAGTTAGCTTAAGTTAAGGTTAGAATAGATTAGGTCACCGTAAAGTTAGATTTGGTTAGGTCAATTTAAGGTTAGGTTAGGTTATTCTAGGCCAGCGTAAGACTGGGTAAGATGTATGTTAGGTTAGGTTAGGTTAGGTTAGGTTAGGTTAGGTTAGGTTAGGTTCTTTTGGGTCATAATAAACAACTTCTATACGATGGACAAAAACATAAAAAAACAGAAAAAAAAGGAGGTATAATTTTGACATGAGAACCTAAAAAAAAAATCACACTTCAGCAACTATATCACCCCTCCACTATGTCACCCCCTCACTATGTCACCCCTCCCACTATGTCACCCCCCTCCACTATATCACCGTCACTATCACCCCTCCACTATGTCACCCCCCCCTCCCTATCTCACCCCCCTCCCCACTATACCCCCCCCCTCCACTATATCACCCCCTCCCACTATGTCACCCCCCCCTCCCACTATGCCCCCCACCTCCCACTATGTCACCCCTCCCACTATGTCACCTCACTATGTCACCCCCCTCCCCTGTCACCCCCCTCACTATGTCACCCCCCCACCCCACTATGTCCCCCCCACCCAATAAGCGTAACAACAACAAGTACCGTCAAAACAAAACCTTGGACATACGCAACAATCCCGGGGGCTTAGGAATGAGGGGGAAGTAAAATCAAAATAGGAACTTGGAGTAGGAAGCTATTACCTGAGGATAGGGAGTATGCAAATGATGGCAGCGAGGAGGAGGTTGAGTGTGGGTATATTCTGGGTATAACGATATAATATAGACAGTCCTCAAATAGTATCAGTAAAAGAGTATATATCAGTTTATATATCCAGGAGGTGAAAATTATCATGTGTTGGTATTCTTATAAGGCAGAAGTTGAGTATAGTAATGTTGAGGGATATCAGGCAGAGTCAGGCAGAGTTCTGTAAACAAAATATACAATGATATGGGAGATAGTAACAGTGAGTCGAGGGGAATTATAACCCATTATACCATGTTAACTGAGGATATTTAAGTTAATCCCTAAATAACGTATAAGAATCCACTCGAAATATGACGTATATCCACCAATCCCTAAAATGAATCCTTAACAACAAACAAACTTTCATTGCGTGATCCTAAACATCCGGAAAAACAAATTAAGTAAAACAAAAACACTGACAGGCATAATATACCTGTAATATATATATCCTCCTCCCCCCCCCCCTACTACAGGTAACAAATTACAATAGTCAGGTTTCTATCACCCAACGTAGAGGTTCATTCATAAACTTAACACAGGGTTGTCAACGTAAACAGAGACACGACAGAACTATCACACGCATGGCCACTGGTGATTAGGGTTGTAACAATGGTGGTGACCTGGTGGGGGCGAGAGAGGGGGGGGGTGGGGCAGTGGGGTGACACATCTTGCTCACCCACGACTCCCCTCCCCTCACCTCCCCACCCTCCCTACCACTCCTCACCCCACCCCCCTCCCCAGGCTATGTGTTCTGGCCTGACACCCCAAAGAAGAAAAGTGAAGTAGAGAATTGAATGAGTTGGGTAAGACCTAACCTGGTGGGGTGAGTAAGTCAGTCAGAGCTGTCTGTATCTGTGTCTATGTAATACCGTTGAAATATTTACTGAGGAGAGAGATTTACAGTGAACTGAGTATATGCTCGTATATATACAGTGTTCACCATGACAACCCCAAGAACTGTTGTGTTGTGTTGTGTTGTGTTGTGTTATTGGTTCTTGAATAATGAAACAAAACCAAGTGTCAAAGGTTAATCTTAGAAGACCTCAGACACCTCACCAGCGACCTTTGACCTTTATGAATGAGGTCATAATAATTTGTTGTATGTCTTTGGGTTGTTTAAAATTCAATCTCACGACTTGGAAAAAACCGAAAAAGAAAAACACAAACACCAAATAAATAAGTGGGAACCAAATATTGACAAAGACACAAACACAAGGGTAATTGACTGTTGGCCCTATAAGCTGTACTAGTGGGGGAACTGAAGGTGCACATAAGCTAAGGGATGCAGCGAGGAGTGATGGGGAAAATCTCTCTCAGTGGGTCAGTCAGGAGGAGGAGGAGGAGGGAGAAGATGAGGAGGGAGGGAAGAGATGGAGGAGGAGGGAGGAGGAGGAGGAGGAGGAGGAGGAGGAGGAGGAGGAGGAGGAGGAGGAGGTGAAGAGGAGGAGGAGGAGGAGGGTGAAGAGGAGGAGTAGAAGAAGAAAGAGGAGGAGGAAGAAGAAAAAGAAGAGGAGGAAGCAAAAGAGGAGTAAGCAAAAGAATAAAAGGAAGAAGAAGAAGAAGAAGAGGGGAAGGAACAAGGAAGAAGAGGAGGGGTGACCTTGAACACCTCCCCCTCCCCCTCCCCCCCCTACAAAAATGATTATTCTCGACCCACCTCAGCGCCTCCATCCACCTCACCAACGGCAGCACCGAGGGAACAATGCAGCGACGTGCCCAAGAAAACATAAACCTCCCCTCCCACACAAAGTCAAGATCCTAAGCCACGCGACTGACGGACACCACGACGGAGTGAGTCAGTACGAGGGTGGAGGGGTGGGTGCAGGTGGGGTGGGTGCCGGAGGGGTGGGGGTGGAAGAGTAGGTGGAGAGAGGGTGGATGGGTTCCGGTTGTAAGGTGGGGGGTATAGTGGGGCGGGGACGTCCTAGTATGTGTGGAGGCAACCTGACGTGAGACCTGATCTAGTTGAGCATTAATGATCTGCACTACAGGAAGGTGGGTGTGTGTGTGTGTGTGTGTGTGTGTGTGTGTGTGTGTGTGTGTGTGTGTGTGTGTGTGTGTGAGAAAGAGATCCTACCAAAATCTGCCTTAACCTATTAACACGTTCACGTCCACAACTGACCCTGGTTGCAACACCTGACCCTGGCCCAACACCTGACCTGACCCTGGCCACTGCACCCTGACCTGACCCTGGCCCAACACCTGACCTGACCCTGGCCACCACACCTGACCTGACCCTGGCCCACACCCCCTAACCTTGATTACCACATCTGAACCTGACCCCGCACCTGACCTGACCCTGGCCACCACACCTGAACCTGATCACCACACCTGAACCTGACCCTGGCCACCACACCTGACCTGACCCTGGCCCACACCCCTAACCTTGATTACCACATCTGAACCTGACCCCCCGCACCTGACCTGACCCTGGCCACCACACCTGAACCTGATCACCACACCTGAACCTGACCCCCACACCTGACCCTGGCCACCACACTTGACCCTGGCCACCACACTTGACCCTGACCCCAACACCTGACCCCGGCCACTGCACCTAAACAACTTCCTGGTGGCCGTGTGCAGCCAGATTTTTGCAACTGGACGGAAGGAGTGGACGAAGGAAGCTCTGGGCACCTGTCCCTGCATCCCCCAGCAGCGTCACGCGTCCCCGTCACGGCATTAATTAAGGGGGTTCAGGTGTGACACAAACATGCCGTGGTCACTTCCTGTGTGTGCGTGTGTGCGCGCGCGTGTGTGTGTGTAGGAGGGATGCTTTTCCAACACACACACACACACAACCTGAATGGGTTACACAAGCTGCCTGGAGGGGGGTGGTGATGGGGGAGGGAGGGAGGAGGAGAGACAGAAGTTGGGGGATGAGAGAGGAGGAAGATGGACAGAGATGGAGAGAGGGTGGGAGGTGGGGGAGAGGTGGGGGGAGAGGGTGAGAGGTGGGGAGAAAGAGGTGGGGGGAGAGGGTGGAGGTGGGGGAGAGGTAGAGGGTGAGAGGTGGGGGGGAGAGGTGGGGGGGAGAGGGTGAGAGAGGTGGGGAGAGGGTGAGAGGTGGGGAGAGGGTGAGAGGTGGGGAGAGGTGAGGGGAGAGGGTGAGAGGTGGGGGAGGTGGGGAGGGAGATGTTATTGGAGGCTGGGGTAGGGAGAGGAGGATGTAAGGGGAGGAAAGAAGTGAGGTAGAATGGGAATAAAATAGAAAACAAACTAAATAAGAGAGAGAGAGAGAGAGAGAGAGAGAGAGAGAGAGAGAGAGAGAGAGAGAGAGAGAGAGAGAGAGAGAGAGAGAGAGAGAGAGAGAGAGAGAGAGAGAGAGAGAGAGAGAGAGAGAGAGAGAGAGAGAGAGAGATCTGCAGGTGGGAAAGAGGGAGGGAGGGAGGGAGTAAGGAGGGAGGTCAGGTGGTCCGTGTCAACAACTTTTGGGCATCATTAAACAGCATCAGCATTAACAATAACACCAATAACAATACGAACAGTAATAACATCAACAATAACAACAAGTAACAACAGTAATAATATCAGTGAAAACAACAACAGCATCAACAACAACAGTAATAACAACAGTGACAACGGTAATAACAACAGTGACAACGGTAATAACAATAACGATAGACGTCCAGAATTAATGTCTCCAGCACACACTTCTCAATGAACGGGAGAGACCTAGTGAAGGGGTGGGGGGAGGGGAAGGGAAGAAGGGAAGGGGGGGGGAGAGGGAAGGGGGGAGAGGGAAGACCTGGTGAGGGGAACGAGAAGTAAGGAAGTATGAGGAAGGGAGGGGATAAGAGGAAAGGGAGGAAGAAAGGGAGAAGGTAAGAGGGGATGGGGAGAATGGAGGAGGAAGAGGAGATGGGGAGATGAGAGAGGGAATAGGGGTAGGAAGTGGGTGGGGAGAAGTCCTCTCTCTCTCTCTCTCTCTCTCACTAGCTCACTCACTACCTCCCTCATTCTCTCCCTCATTAGCTCACTCACTCCATCCCTCATATTCTCCCTCGCCCACTCCTTTTTTCTCTATCTCCCTCCCTCATTCTTTCCCTCACCCACTCCTTCTTTCTCTATCTCCCTCCCTCATTCTCTCCCTCACTCCCTCCCTCATTCCCTCCCTCATTTTCTCTCTCCTTCATTCTCTCCCTCACTCAACACCAGCAGGTTCTCAGGGTCTGTCTCCCACAAATAACACCAACATTCAACAGATTGCAGGCGAGAGATGCAACTTCCTGTGTGGCTCTCCCTCCCCCTCCCACCTCCCCCTCTCACCCCTTCCACTCCCTCTCCCCACTCACCCTCCCAGGGACACAGGACAACAGGTGAGTGGAGGGTTGGTACGGTAGGTCCTTGCTTCAATCTCTCTCTCTCTCTCTCTCTCTCTCTCCTCCCACTATACCATGGGCCGCCCACACCACCACCACCACCACCACCACCACCACCACCACCAAGTCGTGATCGTCTACACCCACCGCCCATGCCTGCTGCCCATGCCTGCCGCCCATTATACACGCCCACTAATCACGCTATGAGCCAAACCCACCGCCCGTCCTCCAAAACCCATGCCGGAACTCCAAAACCCACGCCCGCCTTCAAAAACCCACGCCAGATCTTCAGAACCCACGCCAGACCTCCAAAACCCACGCTAGACCCCCAAAACCCACGCCCGTACACCAGAACCCACGCCCGTCCACCAGAACCCACGCCCATCAACTTAAACCACACGCCTACTACTTACACCACCCATAGCCCACGACCTACGACTCAAGTTTACGACCCATGACTATTATTTAGAGTTGATGATAGTGTTGTTGGTGATACTGGTAGTAGTGTTGGTGATAGTGGTAGTAGTGTTGGTGATAGTGGTAGTAGTGTTGGTGATAGTGGTAGTAGTGTTGGTGATAGTGGTTGTATTGTTGGTGATAGTGGTAGTAGTGTTGGTGATAGTAGTAGTAGTAGTGTTGGTGACAGTGATGGTGATGGTGGATGTGGTGGTGATAGAGTAGTGTTAATGGTCGTAGCGCTGTTGCTGGTGGTAGTGACTGTGATACTGATAATAGTGGTAATGGTGGTGATTGTGGTAGTCATTTGTTCATATCCATTTCGAGATAAAACAAAACAATAGTTTTTGTTCAGGGGAAGAAAACGGAAGAAATAAAAAGAAGAAAAGAACAGAATTGAAGGAAATAGATGAAAAACGACGAGAAAAGAGGGAGAGAGAGAGAGAGAGAGAGAGAGAGAGAGAGAGAGTACACAAATCACAACACAAGGAGGAGTGAACGACCAACACCACTCCTTCAGATCACACCTGTACCTAGATGGACCCTTTACCTGTTGGTGATAGTGTGTGGTGGTGATGGTGTGGAGGTGATGGTGTTGGTGTGTGGTGGTGGTGATGATGATGGTGTGTGGGGGTGAAGATGGTGGGTGGTGCTAGTGGTGTGAGTGGTGGTAGTGGCATTAACAACAGAGGTAGTGGCAGTAACAGCAGGGGTAGTGGCAGTTCCAGGAGCAACAGAGGAAGTGGCAGTTACAATAGCAGGGACAGAGGCAGGGGTAGTGGCAATCACAGGGACAGTGACAGCAACTACAAGGGAAGTGATAATAACAACAGCAGCAACAGTAACAGGAGAAGTGGCAGAAGCAGAAGTAGGAGGGGAGGGGAGGGTGCGGCGCCCTGGGGTAAGCTGCAGGCGTCTTCTGCAAGCAAGGAAGACCCTCCCTCCCTCCCTCACCCACGCCTCCACCATCTACCTAAGCCTCATCCCCGTCGAGTTCCCTTACCTGTCCCACCCATCTATCCCATCTATCCCTGCCACCAGCACCCTTCTCCACAGGTAAGGGGATGCACTCCTCTCCCCCCGTGGATAGTCAGGTTAATTTCCCCACACCTGCACCAAGTTCCCCCATACTGAGAGACATGAACGATGCTCACTGGTGGTGGGAAAGGACCACAGTGCTCTGAGACGGCGGGTTGGCTGCATGTCGGACGAGGGCCATAAGCGAGTCCACAGCTGTGACGCGCCCACCAAAATTCAACAACATCTACCGGGATTCGTCCGAGCCGAAGCCGCTTTGCGCATCGGTAAGGATTCGATTCAAGGGTTGGACGATACTGCAGCCGGCCCGGGTCTGTCAGGTCCACCTTATATACGAAAGAGAGTTGTATTATGAACGACCTCTCCTGCAGGTTTTGGCGGGTTTAAGTGAGCGATAATCAGAGGGAAGGTTTTCCTTTGGCGTATTCACCCTCTGCCAGGTTCACGCAACATGTTTTTTCTATGTCGTCTCTCACTCTTCTTGAGCTTCTAATTTTAGAGAGTAAAACCCTAAAACTCTTCGCTGAGCAGAAATGTTTGTTTGTCTCGTTGTTGGCCACAAAAACTCGCAGCACAATTTTCATTCTGTCGAAACCACCTCGTAAATGTTTCTGTCTGTTCAACTCACATCGGTTCTATGGAAACAGAAAATACAGCAACTTCCGTCAGACACATACACACACACACACACACACACACACACACACACACACCAAAGGAACAAATAAACAACCAAGTCTATGTACTCAGCAGACACAGTGTTTATATCTGCTACCAATATCAAGAGTGTGTGTGTGTGTGTGTGTGTGTGTGTGTGTGTGTGTGTGTGTGTGTGTGTGTGTCGTGTTGTGGGCAGCTCACCAGGGTCGTCAACACACCCTCCCCCTCAGGTTACTTTCGTGTCATGGTGACTATACAGTAAAAGAACTTAAAAGGACAGTCGTTAAGTCAGTTTTGTAAACGTAAGACCAATCTCAAGTTTTGTCTCATTAAAGCAGGTTCTGTTAAGTTAAATTTTGTCGATAAGGAAAGAGATGTGGTGGGCAGCCTCACTGGTGACGACCATGCTGGCCTGGGCGCGCCTCCATCCTCCTCTTGTTTGTTTATCTTCGGCAAATGATTGACTAAAACTTAAGCTCAGGTTATCTTAAATCAAATAAAATGACCCGTGAAATAATCAGATTTATTCATAACTCCGCGACACACGGTGGAAAAATAATGCAGAAGGTGAAGATATTACTAATATATTATAAAGCGTTCGAATAAAAGATTTATTTCTGCTTAAACATGAACGATGGGGCTGATGATCAAGTTTACGATACCCTCCCCCACCCGCGGCTGGCCCAACAACCACCTGAAAATTGTCTTGTTTTATATTTCTGCGTTGAAATTACCATAAAATAATTTTGAATCCATCGAAAAATCAACTATTTACTCAACAAAATTCGTGTTCGGAAGGTGTGACGAGAGTATTGTTAATGGTAATGAAGCCAAAGTCAGAGTCTCAGGCGGTGAGCGGAACGATGTGGCGTCTGGTGCCCCGCAAGGCGTTGAGTCTGGCCGACTCTGTTTTTATCCCACCGGCCACTCCTCCGCCTCCACCCTGCCACTCCCCCTCCTCCTCCACCTCCACCCTGTCACTCCTCCTCCTCCTTCTCCACCTCCACCCTGTCACTCCTCCTACTCCTTCTCCACCCCCACCCTGCCCCTTCTCCTACTCCTTATTGACCTACACCCTGACACTCCTCCACCCTGTCAATCCTCCCCCACCTCCACCCTGCCACTCCTCTTCCTCCTCCATCCTCCCACCCCTCCACCTATCACTCCTTCATCTGGCCACCTTGCGTCCAACACTTCTCCACCTGGGCACTCCACTCCACCACTCTTCCACATTACTACAAGAACAACAAAAGCTCGATTAGACCCAAACAAAACAAACGAAAACAATAAAGGCTACAGTAGATAGACAAACAGAGTAAAAATACAGAAATAAAGCTCTATTGGGCAGCTAAACAAAGAAAGACATACACAGCTAGGAACAAACAAAAAACTCTATTACACAAACAAACATTCAAAGTAAACAGCAAAAAACTCTTATTATAAAAAAACAAAACAAAAACAGGATGAACCGATAAAAAACAAACAAAAACCCACAAAACAAAATCACCTCGAGGTCAACAACCAAACACCAAAGGAGTCAAGAAATTATACACTAAATCGAACAAACAAACATTAAAAGCAAACAAACACACTAAACACATACAAACACAAATAAACAAGGACAACACAAAACAAACCAATATACATACACAAAAACAACAGCTAAAAATAAATAAATAAGAATAACTAAATAAATAAAGAAACTGAAAAAAAAACGCGATACCAGGAAACAACGAACCAAATATATTAATAAAAGGCAAGACAAAACGAAAAGAAGGAAGAAAAGGAGGGTGAGGAGGGAGTGGTGGAAGGAGGGAGAGAGGGAGAGAGGGAAGGGGGGAGGGAGGGGGGGAAGGAGGGAGAGAGGGAGGGAGGGAAAAATAGGGAGGGAAGGAAGGAAGGAAGGAAGGAAAAAAGACTGAAAATGACCCAAAACACACACCAAAAAAAACTAAAATTATACGAAAATTATCGAAAACAACCCTAAAAATGTCTACCTGAGAATAACCACCTGTGTCAAATCAATGAATCAATCAACAGGTATAAATATTCATCCAAGTCTCACACAACGTTAATTATTTCTTCTTCTTTTATTTTTTTCCACCTCATCATCTGCATAATAACTATTCATATGAGGAAAAAAAAAAGATAGAGAGAGAGGAATCATCTTGTATGCAAATTAGTGCAAATAAGGAGAGAGATAGAGATAGGCAACCTTGCTTACCCCACTACCACCACCACTACCACCACTACTACCATCACCACCAGCACCACCAGCAGCCACACCTTTGAGCTGTTAGCATATATCTCTCCAGCATAATCAGTACCTACAGGTCAGGTTAGGTTACGTTACATTAAGTCTGAGAGAGAGAGAGAGAGAGAGAGAGAGAGATCCTCCCCTCTCTTCACCCCCTCCCCCACACACTTCCCTCCCCCAGCGTATCCGTAATGTACACAAACACGACCGTTGCTGAGTACAGGTACGGTACAGGTACGGTCACAAGATACAGGTACGGTCACTACAGGTACGGTCACTAGAGGCCGGATACAGGTACGGTCACTAGAGGCCGGATACAGGTACGGTCACTAGAGGCCGGATACAGGTACGGTCACTAGAGGCCGGATACAGGTACGGTCACTAGAGGCCGGATACAGGTACGATCATTGCTTGAGGTGTTGTAATTAGGTATCCGAATGTTTATTATTATAGTACTGTAAATAATTTAAGGGATCCAGACTAACTTATGGAGACTAATTGTAAACTTGACCCCACATGAACCCTTAAACGTATCCACGATAATGTAAACTTGATCTAATATAACCCTAAGTATGATTTATATAGTAGAGAAAAAAAGTCAAAGTTTTCAAAGTTTTCGTCGTTCGTTTTATATCATCGTCCTCAAAGGGTTAAATCATCGTCCTCAAAGGGTTAAATCATCGTCCTCAAAGGATTAAAAACATCGTCTTCAAAGGGTAAAAAACCATCGTCCTTAAAGGGTTAAAAGCAGCGTCGTCAAAGGGTTAAATCATCGTCCTCAAAGGTTTAAATCATCGTCCTCAAAGGGTTAAATCATCGTCCTCAAAGGGTTAAAACCATCGTCCTCAAAGGTTTAAATCATCGTTCTCAAAGGGTTAAAAACCATCGTCCTCAAAGGTTTAAATCATCGTCCGCAAAGGTTTAAATCATCGTCCTCAAAGGGTTAAATCATCGTCCTCAAAGGGTTAAAACCATCGTCCTCAAAGGTTTAAATCATCGTCCTCAAAGGGTTAAAATCATCGTCCTCAAAGGTTTAAATCATCGTCCTCAAAGGTTTAAATCATCGTCCTCAAAGGGTTAAATCATCGTCCTCAAAGGGTTAAAACCATCGTCCTCAAAGGTTTAAATCATCGTCCTCAAAGGGTTAAAAACCATCGTCCTCAAAGGGTTAAAACCATCGTCCTCAAAGGTTTAAATCATCGTCCTCAAAGTGTTAAAACCATCGTCCTCAAAGGTTTAAATCATCGTCCTCAAAGGTTTAAATCATCGTCCTCAAAGGGTTAAAACCAGCGTCGTCAAAGGGTTAAAACCATCGTCGTCAAAGGGTTAGGACCAGCGTCGTCAAAGGGTTAGGACCAGCGTCGTCAAAGGGTTAGGACCAGCGTCGTCAAAGAGTTAAATCAACCCAAACCAAACTGATCTAACCAAACTAAACTAACCAAACTCAACCCAACCTCAACCTAACCTAACCAAACTGAACCAATCTTAATCAAACCAAACTCAACCCCTAGGATAGTGAAGTAGATGAAATAGTTGTCTTTACACCATATCAACTGCTTGCCATACATAATTCATTTTACAATCATTCATTTTACGATCGTTGCCTCTCTCTCTCTCTCTCTCTCTCTCTCTCTCTCTCTCTCTCGTTCGTGGCACTTTCCCTAACATTATATTATACAACACTCACTATACCTGGCTCACACAGGGAAGGAGGTCACAGCAAGAGGTAGTAGTGAGGGTCGTAACTCTGGTAATAAGCGTCGTAAACTGTGTGTCAAACAAGGTACCACTGGAGCTGCTTCAGAGAGAGTCAGTGAGTGTGTTTCTCGTGGCTACAAAACGATTCTATCTATCTATCTATCTATCTATCTATCTATCTATCTATCTGTCTGTCTGTCTATCTATCTATCTATCTATCTATCTATCTATCTGTCTGTCTGTCTTTCTGTCTGCCTGTCTGTATGTCTATATGTCTTTCTGTCTGTCTGTGTCTGTCTAACTATCTATCTATCAGCCTGTCTGTCTATCTATCTGTCTGTCTGTCTGTCTATAATCTCTACTCCTTCTCCCACCTTTGTATAAAATAGAAATAAAGGTAAAGAAAACCCATAATAAAAGAGGAATAAGAGAAAGATGGATAAAATAAGAGATGTAAAACAAGAGACAGAAATTACTTTACAAGACACAAGAGACAGAGAGTTGAGGGACATTCATTCACACAGACTCACACTCATGAAATTCCTTCCTTGTGTGTGTGTGTGTGTGTGTGTGTGTGTGTGTGTGTGTGTGTGTGTGTGTGTGTGTGTGTGTGTGTCTTCAAGGATGTTTGTGGCTGTTTTTATTTATTAATATTATGTTAATCTTGAGCATTTTTACATATACTTCTATTGATATCAAGGACAGTCCGTGGTTAAAACTCAAGCTGATATCAAGGACAGTCCGTGGCTAAAACTCAAGCTGATATCAAGGACAGTCCGTGGATATACTTCTCGGGATATCATGCTTATCCTACGTTAATATCAAGTACCGTATTATAGAGTGGCGGCGGCTTTATTATAGTGACTTAAAACGGTAGACTTAAACCCTCCACACACACACACACACACACACACACACACACACACACACACACACACATACACACACACATACACACGGTGATCACTGTTGCTAGGTCGAGGATCACACAACACCTTCACTGTCATCACCAACTTACAGAGAGAAATCTGATCTAACAGTGATGGTGGGGGGAAGGGGAGGAGAGGAGGGAAAGGAGAGGGAAAAGGGAGGAGGGAAGGAGGAAGGTAGAGAAGGGAGGATGAAAGGGGAGAATGGAGGTGGGGAGGATAGAAGGGGAGAGGGGAAGAGGGGAGACGAAGAAGGAAGGGTAGGAGGGAAGTGGGAGAAAAGAGTAGGGAAGAAAATGAGGGAAGGGGGTGTGGGGGAGGAGGGAGAGTCAGGGGGGGTGTGGGGGAGGAGGGAGAGTCAGGGGGTGAAGGTGGGATTAGGAGCCCGCTGGTACAGGTAGTTTAAGACAGGTGGTAATAATAATAATCACGTGATGTATGGATATAGGTACGGCCGGACAAAAACAACCCCACCGGACAAAACACCACCGGACAAAACACCACCGGACAAGACACCACTGGACAAAATCCCACCTGTAAATCAGTTTCTGGCACTAATTACAGGTAAGCGTTCCTCTCACCTTATTGGTTCGTCTCATTAAGGTAAATAATTATATACACCTTGAGTCTCATACATTTATAAGTCTTATTTGATAATAGTAAGTAACCTAACCTAACCTGACCTAACCTAACCTAACCTAACCTAACCTAACCTAACCTAACCTAACCTAACCTAACTTCAATTAATTACACCATTTGGTTTCATTGCTTTTAATTATGACTTGTTATGTCTTTACTTGGTCCGAGGGTTCAGGATTCAGGGGTTCAGGTTTCGAGGGCTCAGGATTCAAGGGTTCGAGGGTTCAGGATTAATGAGTTCGGGTTTCGAGGGTTCAGGATTCAAGGGTTCGGGGTTCGAAGGTTCAGGATTTAGGGGTTCGGGTTTCGGGGTTCAGGATTCAAGGGTTTGGGGTTCGAGGGTTCAGGACTCAAGGGTTCGGGGTTCGATGATTTA